>NC_056729.1:1254573273-1254730773 GCF_019279795.1 Protopterus annectens
TTGCTAAGTGGGTGACATCAGCAGCCTTGCCAAAGTCGAGTGTACTAATTGTAATTCATGTGGCTACACTAAAATGCATTGTTATCTACAGAAACAGACAGACACACACAGTTGCCATGTCTGGGGTTAGAACACCTACCTAGCAACTTTATCACCCTACAGCAGTACACAGTTATGGGATGTGCTACGGTGATTACTGGGCTACAACCTTCCCGGAGGTGTATTTCTAGGTAGGTGACATCAGCAGTGTTGCTAAAGTTGAGTATGGGAGTTGTAAGGAGTGTGGCTACCATAAAAAGCATTGCTTTCTCTGCGGACAGACACACACACTAGCACACACACACACACACACACACACACACACACACACACACACACACATACACACTTTCTACATCTGGGGTTAGAACATCTACCTAGCTACTTCATTACACTACAGCAGTACGCAGTTACAGGATGTGCCACAAAGATTACTGGGCTACAATTTTCTCAAGGGTGTATTTCAAAGTGGATGACCTCAGCTGGTTTGTCATAGTAGGGCTACGGGGAGGGCAGTGTGTGTGCATGGGCACTAACCCATTCATCTAGAGGTTGACACACCACATTCAGGCACATGCAGGGTTATATTCAACAGGTATGTGTATACAGCTACTAGATGACTACTTCCTTGTACAGTCATGTTGCACAGCTAGCACATGCACCACATAGTCCGTAATGCTGACAGATACTGGTGGCTAATGTGTACAGTGAGTGACATCTGAGCATCATGTGGTTGTAGTCATTTGGCTGTGTGCTGGGTGGGACAAGCCTCATAATGGTTGACTCCTTGTCACAGTCACTCTCTCCCACACATCTATGTACATGTACATTTGGCTTATTATAGTGTATTGTCCTTCGATATATGCATGTATTCCTATCCACTGAGTGTGCAAAGCATGGGTGTTTGCACTAACATCTGCGACTGCCAGATATGTCTGGTCCACTGTTGTTTGCAGACATGGGCTTCTTTTGATTACTTAAGTGAGCATGCCCAGTATGCCCTTCTGTATAGAATGCGTGGATCAATACTAGGTAGGTTGTACTCCAGTGCAGACCTTTGTATTGTACACCTACAAGTAGCAAGGTGTTTCTGCTGAGTATTCGTCAATCATTTGGCAATATGGGGACAAACTGTGCAGGGGATAGTGTGTACTGTAGGTGATTGTGTCTTTGCTGCTTCAGCTGCATGGTATCGCTATTAGAGGAGATATTCAGACATGTGTACTGTTATACACAGTGATGTCGTCTGTTTCCATGTACTGCCAGGTGGACATTCTTGCTCATAGTGCTGTCTTGGGGGACAAGGGTGACTGCAGCTGGTTCCGGTATTGTGGGCAGACACCTACGTATTCATGGTAAGTTATACCATTCTGGAGGGGGAGCTGCAGACACCTGCTGCTGGATCTGTGTATCCGGTTCAGTACCTTGGTAGAGTGCTGGCAGGGGATCCCATACTTGTACACCTATTGACAAGACAATCTGGGCTTATCTTGCTGTGGCAATGCCTCACAGCTGTACAGATTTGCAGAGGTTGCCCAGAGGCAGGGACCATGGGTCAGGACATTAACCCTATTGTGGTGTATGGGCAGGTGTGTAGCCACCCATTTATGTGTTTGCAGCCAGGGATAGTGTGGGCACACAGCTTGGTGTCAGACCCTGCACATTCCATGCTGCCCATGCACCCACCCACCCCCCTCTGTTATTCTAACCTTTTCCAGACATTATGCATACATTCTCTGATACTTTTCCTAAGGGTATCACCCCATCACAGGTGTGTGTTAGTGTTGGTCCAAAGTTCATGCCTTGCATATGGCTTATGTGGCATATGTTATGTTGTTATTTGGGTGTAAATGAATTCATATGGATTGGCAGTACATGTGAGACACAGGCCTTTGGCAGAGGCCTGTGGGGCATTAGGTGTTGCTGCAGGCCACATGTGTCAGGCCATTGCATTCTGTCAGGCCTACAGTTGCAGACAACCAGACAGTATACTCCCCTGGGGTGACAGGGTAGGTGTGATAGGTGTTCATGCAAATTCCTTCTATCAGTCTTGATCAGGTGGTGTGGATGCTGGCAGGGTGCCACGTACAGCTTGGGACACACCTGCATGGGACACCTGCACTGCATGCTGCACTCTTCCACTATTGCCATGTACAGGAGCGGTCATACTGTACCCATTCCCCACAGCAGGGATATGGCCAGAGAGGTACCTGTGGGTGGTTTTTGCGTGAGCTGGGTGCATGTGTGCTATGGACAGTACTTGCATCTGACACACAGATATGCATGGGGCATTCCTGGTATGTTGGCATGTGCAGGTAGACCAGCTGTTTCCCAATACATCAGTCCTACCTCCTTTGTGATCTGCAGGTGTTTGGCCAGACATCACTGGAATCCCCTACTACAGGACCAGTTTCTGTGATGCATACTGTATGTACAATTCCAAGGGTGTCTCCATTTCACAGTGATACAATGTTTACTGTATGTTTGGAGTACTTTCCCCTGTGTACTGCTTGTATATCTAGTCCAACAGCCATGCCATATCAGTCTTTCAGATGGTGACACATATTACCTCCATACATTTACATTGAATTACTGCTAGCAGGTGGTATACTGGTGGGGATTGTCCTTGGCACTGCAGTTGTGAGGGCTTGTCCCTGTCATCAGCAGTACTGGGCTATGACCACCAGGTCTTACTTTGAAATGCATACATACTGACCACTCTCACACAATATGGAACACACACCATCCTACCACATGCAGATCTGCATATTGTGCACATGCTACAACCTATCCTGCTACCTTGGGCACCTCTGGGCATCTCTGCTCCACTCGTATTATACCTACTCATGCATGTTACTACATTTCTACACTGGAGTGGGGGTAGGGGCACACCTGACTGTTTCTACATTTCTACATGGAAGTGGGGGGGGCACACCTGACCATCATTACATTGCTATGTAGGATGGGGGGGCACAAGTGACACTTGTACTCATTTGCTATGACTGTACTGGTATGTCATGTACTCCATTTCATTCTGTATTACTAACTATCATGCTATCTAGAGGCACACCAGTGTACTACAGAATGTGGCTTTTGTTGCCCTACATATTATTGTCTGACATCCTACCCTTCAGAACTGGCATCCCACTGCCTGCCCTGCTGTAGTCTGTCTGTATAGGCTTGGGGTGGGGTTAACCCTAGCCATCATTCTGGGGCCATGGCACAGGCCCTGTTTGGGTTTGTGTCCACCTGTCCTGCTGGCTGCGACTGTTGTTGGGTATGTAAACCATCCTGATTGGCATGTGCGGGTCATATGGACACACATTTTGCACAGTACATTTCCTGCAGTTGCTTCTGTCTCCCTGTGTAGTACTGGCTACTATGGTGACTCCAGTATGTGTTACATATGTCAGGGTGGCACTATGGGTGTCTACTGTCTGCTGCCATAACATTCAGCCACCCAATTCCCTTGCATGCTCACATCCATACCATAGCTACAGGTGACAACACATTCTACTACATTTGGCACTTGGTAGGTTGATTGACTTACCTTGTAGGTGCTCCAGACTTGTGGAGGATGCTGGAGGGCTGCCTATTGGATGCACATAGTACACTCCCTATACATGGTTGAGCACAGGTGGTGTCATGTTTTGCATCTCTTTTACTGTATGTGCGAGTCAGAAAGTGGTGTAATTCCCTGGGACCCTACTGTGTCAGTGCATGTGCTATGCATTGCCTCTTTGCCAAGGCCAGGGCATACTGGACATGCCTCCTTCTGCCTACTGGGGCAGGCTCAGGTTCTTCCTCCTCCTCTGGGTGACTCTGTGCCTGTGCAGGCCTTGGCATTGCTGGGGGGCTGTGTGGCCCTGCCCTATGCTGTTCCTGCTGCAGCTGTTTCTGCAGGATCATATTGTGTAGCATCACACATACCATAACAATTTGGGTACATGTAGCTGGTGCATACTGCAAGGCTCCACTGGATGTGTACAGACACCGGAACCGTGACCTGAGCATCCCAAACACACACTCTATTATATGTCTGGCCTGTGCGTGTGCCTCATTATGGCATTGTTGTTCAGGTGTATGTGTATTTCTTGTGGGTGTCATCAGCCACGGCTCCAGAGTGTACCCAGCATCCCCCACTAGGTGACCGTAGGGGATATCCCCATTGGCATATCTCTGGTACAGCTGGGTCAGATGCCATATGTGGGAATTGTCATAGCCTCCAGGGCAGCCAGCACACACATTCATTATAATGCCCGGGGCATCACATAAGACCTGGCAGTTGATGGAGGGGATGCCCCTGTGGTTGATGTAGGCCCTACCCTGCTCACCGGGTGGTACTTTGATGTGTATGTGCATGCAGTTTATAGCACCCACTACCCCAGGGTATTCTGCTATTTGGTGGAAGAGATGCATATTGCTGATCAACGCCTCACGGGTGTTGAGGAAATATTATTGCTCACTGGCATGTGGTGACATGGCATCCAGGAACTGGTGGAATACTCTGGATGCTGATGCCTGTGAGATCCCCTTGTTATCCCCAGTTGTGCTTTGGGAGGTACCTGTGGCTAGTATACCTAGGTCTACACATACCTTGGTATCTACTGGGATGGGTTCCCCTTGTTCAGTTTGGTGTGTCAGGTGTGGCCAGCACAGCTCAACTACTTGCTGTAGCTGGTCTCTGTCCACCCTATAGCGCTCCACTATCTCCAGCTCATGTAGCCCCTGATAGGTTACCCTGTGTCTGTGCACTCTTTTCTGTCTCCTCACTGTGGGTTGTTCAGCAGCATGCACATCCTCACCAGCCTCAGTCTCTTGCAGATGTTGTTCTATGTTGCTTGCTGCAGCCCTTCTCATTTTCTAGGTTTGTTTGTTAAAATTTCCCTGCTTGTATACACTGGTGGTGTAAAGTGTGGGAAACACCAGTGGGGAAGATATTTTCTTAGTTTATAGTAGTGTTCTGGGCTGGGCTGGGCTGGGCTGCTGCCTGTGTAATTGGCTGCTTCTGATACATTTCACCTGCCAGATATGCTAGTTCTCCTTGATTACCTTCCTACTGCTGATTTCCCTTCCCAATGCCCTTCTGTTTGGACCCGGGGCCATGCCACACAAATAGAGTACTTGGATGTGCACACTGCTGCTGTTTGCTGGTTTAACTTCTTTTTTCTTCCTGTAAATCCCAGTGTGTGGTGTGCACACCTGCTTACAGTTTGTAAAGAGTGCTGGGCAGGTTTAGACACACCCCCTAGCTTGGCTGTGCTAAGCTGAGAGCATACCCGAACAACAGGGCTCCAATCTGCTTACAGTATGCCTGACACACCAACCCATGATGTCATCTACCTCCCAGTCTTGCACTGAGCTATTCATACTCTTACCCTGTTGGGACCTGCTTCACATGCTGGAGAAAACTGGGATTCACTATCCTTCCCCTCATTTGCATAGGATTGCCTGCTAATGCATAGTTACATGTGTCACACTGTGCTTCCCCCTTAGCAACCACTGTTCACTAGACAGGTTGTCGTTTGCCTGCCATTGACTTGCATGGCTGAATACTGATTTTAGTTAGACTGCTTTTTTTAGGTTTATTTTCTTATTTCCCCACCAATCCCATTTGCGCGCCACTGCCCCATGCTTCAACAGCCGTGATCGATAGACATATAATAAAAGTTGTATTTTGTACATTTTGCATTGTTTGCAATGCCAATGGCCTCATACTTGGCCATTAGCATGCTTCCTCAATGATATGTATCCTTTATTTGGAGCTGTCATGTCCTTGTTTTGGATTTTGCAGTATCATACTCGGTTACTACATTTCAGCATATTACGCTAGTCCTGCACGCCCTGATTCCTCCTTCGTGGATGGCAGATTTACCTCATTTGCATGGTTTTCACTTGCAAATGGGATAATTTGCATACGGGGCTGGGAACGGAGCGCTCGCACACGTCAAACGGGCATGTAAGTGGATCTCTCGGCTGCCATATTGCCAACATTACCCCTTACGCTGATCATGCACACCATGCAAGCTTTTGAAAATCTGGGGGACAATCTTTTTATTTTATTTAAACATTAAACCTTGTATGCTGCTAATTTGTTATTATATGAGAAGTAAGGCTATATTTCTTTCCATGTCACAGAGATCTGTTCAGGCCAATGAGGCCATATTTTACTGTCACCACTTTCAAAATTTGAATATTTGGATTTCCCTCTGGACATTTTCAAAACTTTTTAAACTTCTTAACTGTCAAGGGCAATTACATGTCTATTGTCCAGCTTTTCCACCCCAAAGAGATCTTCTTGCTGAATAAGTTGTTTTCTTAACTGATCTTTCCCCATACATAGGTGGTTTACCATTTTGTAAAAAAATAAATAAATAAATGCATACGTATTATTTTGAGTGATATACACTTGCATCTTCAGTGTCTTATTAATATTAACCTTTTTTTTTTTTGCAGTCACATTTGTCATTTATTTTTTAAGCATTTCAAACCTGTTTTCTACTAATATTTTCATTCTCTGGCCACATACTCTTCCAAAGCTTTTTCAATGGTTTACATATTTTTGAAATATTCCAAATAACACTTCAAAAATACTTATTTACCAAGAAACCTCATCAGTGTCTGTTAATCCTGTCTTCTTGGCAGTTGTCCAATAAATTTAGCTTTCATTTTGTTTTGTTTCAGGTCCTCTGAAATTGGAATGTGGCACATTTAGTACAGTTCTTTTTTTCTGATGGTTACAACTACTTCTACTCAGCTTTAAGGTGCAGTGCACGGTTTCATTCTGGTAAACAAATTTGTAAATCTTATTTTGTGCTCTTTTATTGTTGCACTCCCATATCAATAGGATGCTTATTATACTTATCGCACCTTCTAATCTTTGATTATTTACAGAATAGCTCACAAATGTATACCAAGAGCTGATGAAATATCTGAGGAAAGTCATAGAAATGTATATCTTTTCACATGGTTTACTATCAAAATATGGAATGACACTTATTCAGATTTCGTATATGCAGAATCACTTGATCAGGTGGAACAAATTGCAAACCAAAAATGTCTGAGCAGATTAAACTGAACGCAAAGAGTTGATTCACAGTTGTGACATTGCGGTTTATTTGAACAGGGATTTTTAACCATGGTTCGAAGTGGTTCTAATGCCAAATGTTGCATTTACTATTTTAAACATATGGTTATATGATCATAGGATTATAGGAAGTTACTAGGCTATTGGCCCTGAGGCTCTCACAAGCGTAGACAAGAATTTAGCCCCTATTCCGACAAGTCAGTACCCAATGCCCCTTCCAGCAGGGACATAGGTGGAACCCTAGGGGTGTATTTTCTGTTCCCCATCCAGTTATGCAGGCTGCGCTTAAAAAGGGTTAATTAGATATTCTGCTTGACGTGGAGAGGGAGTCTATTCCACAGATGGGGGAGTCTCTGGGATAACAATTTGTCCCACCAACAAGTCTTATTGATGTCACAGACCAGGTTGAGGTTATACATGTGAGTTACTCTTGTGGAGCTTGAGTTGTAGATGTGCAGCAGTCATCAAGGTGGGGTCTGAGATCACTTTGTATGCCAGACACAGGCCACCTCAAAGGAGTCTGTAGGAGACTGAGTAAATGGATTCTCCTATTGAGGAACCTCTGTGGTCTCTCCAGCTGCTGCAATTGCTTTGTGAGGTACATGCCGAAAGGGGCATCGTACTCAATTAAAGGCCTTATAAGGGAAGAATACGGGGATGTTATGACCGCCTTGTTCCTGGATGAGATACCCTTACTAATGAGATGGGCCATGTAGAAAGCTTTCCATACAATGGAGGCAATTTGGTGGTCAAAAGTCACTTTGCTATCAACCTGGGTGCCCAAGTCCCTCACGACTGATTGTGTGCTTAGGACCTTGTTATTAATGTGATAATTTGCAGGGAGGTCACTTTCCCCAAAGAGGATGATGATGTATTTTTTGGCCTTCAGTTTGAGGCCATGTTTCTGGCACCAGTCGTTTGTTTGGGTGAGATCCTCTTGGAGGATGTCCGCATCACTAGGGGAATTGATGACATCACCCAGCTTGCAGTCATCTGCAAACCTAGTCAGCTATAGCCCACTGGTTTTGGCCTGCACCTCACAAAAGTATATTCCAAGCAACATCTGAGTTGCTGAAGTGATCTGAAAATGTTGTGCCTTTCAACAAAATGATAGCAAACCCTTTTCACACATGTATCAAATGCATGTATCCTGGTGCTGTCATTATCACATCGGTTTTCTTAAAGCATCTGATTTACATCAAAGACATAGAAATTCTTTCTATGGGATATGACTAAAGTGACTTCCTCTATTGTACATATCAGATAATGCAACCATTTTACAGCTGTAATAAGGTCTAGTGAAGCTATTGACATTTTTGCGTGGCCTTATAATGCAGCTATGCTATAAAGCAATTTGGTAGGTGGTATTTGTTTCATAATAATTCCATTCTCTTCATTCGAGTTCATGTTCATTTGTACTCCTTAATGCTGGTTACATTTCTTGGAATACGGAGCACTTCTAGATTTATTTGAATATTACACGATTCTGGTATATGGCTTTAAACCAATAAATGCATCATTATACTAGCTAAACGTTATGCTTCACGTTCTCTGCAGTTCCACTTTTTGCCTGTGTTTTAATAAACTGAATTGTGTTCATCATTCCAACCTTTTAACAAGTCAAAAAAAAAAAAAAACTGTATACCTGGTGCTTCCATTCAAACTGCATGAAGATGAATAGGTTCGTAGCTAACTGCTAAGCATGCAGTCCAGGAGACCAAAATAGAGCCTAATCTAAACTCCCAATTGTCATAAAGAACTGTCTGGTTAAAAGACTTGCTCAAGGACACATGGCAGTCAAATGAATGCTGAGGGAATGAAAGCCTGTATCACAGGACATAGCTCATTAATAGCTCATAGCCTTAAATGCCTGACTTGAAATGATGTATTTATCATTCTCACGTTAATAAGTAAGCAGTTTCTGATTGCAAGGATTTACATGATGGCCTGAATAAGCAATTTGTAAATAGATTTCAATTCACTCCTTTCAGATTCATTGCTTTTAATGTCTGAGTAGGCAATGATTTATTCTTCAGTCCAGCATCTACTTTAAACACAATGCTTGAGTAATTGTCAGCTTTAAGGCCAAATTTCTATTTTGTGTTTTTTTTTCTGTGATACATTATTGCACTGTATTTACTTTTAAGCTTTTTTGTCCACAAGCAAGTCATTTCATATGTCGTTCTCTACGTGCATATTTCTCAACTGTAAATGTTTATCATTCTTTTTATATTTCTTTGCAAAAGTGTTTCTCTTCTTGCCACAGTTTCCACACACCTAACTAGATAATGGTTATTTCTTTTTACTTTATTTATAGTTATACCTTTTGTACTTTTTATATAGTCTATCTACCTTTCATTACTTGCTCAATCGAATTTTATTTTATTTCTCTCTCATACCATTTTTACTGTCTCATATGCGTTTTCCAAATTATATTTTATATCAACTCTTTTGATTGTAAAATTGTAATTTTACTCAATCTCGATATTTCTGTTACTTTATTTAACAGTAAATATGCTTTTCTCATTTGTTAACCCCTTGTCAGATTGCCCCTTATAACACATGATAGCGCCTACATTAATAAATCATATATTTCAAGAAATCCATATTTTTGTTTAATTCCTTAATTCAGAAACATAATCATCTTTAGTTTCCATGGGAGATTAAGCTTCCTTGAATAAAAATAACTAAATTACATATTTTTCTAGTTCTCAGTAACTTCAAAGCAGCATTCTAAATGCAGTAATGTTCTCTATTTTCATTCTTTCAAAACAAAAAATGCATTACGAACTTCCTTTGACATCTAAAATCTTAGCACAGTATTCAGTTTCAGACATTTATATCTGTTATATGTATTCTACCCCCAATCAGATGAATTACAGTTTACATTGTTGTACTAAATTGTTATACAGGAAAATGATACCTGGTGATTGCAGTAGTTCTATTTCTAAATAAAAGGTACCAGAACTTCAACTCTTCTCTTCTGAATTCATGTAACATTTAGATATAGTCAGGCTGGCTAGTAACATGGTGAGCACATATAGTTGATCGGACATCTTTTTCAATGTGTACATTTGCGAAGTACCTTGAAATTAGAGCACACAACACATGTTGCTGGGATTGTCTGCAGATTAAAGCTTCAATGGCTTTAAAGAATTATTCTGTTTATATATTGTAGAAGTTAGTGAAGGGATCACCTACACAACTCACATAAGAGCTCTGATTCCTTAAGTCCTTATGAACACAGAAGACAATTTATAGTGTATAATAAATTACATGAATATTTTGGTAAGAAAACTATTTATGGGATTGCTGCTTGTCAAGCTACTACTATAATCTTATTACTAAAGTCCCAGATGGCAACAAATGCATCACTGTTATAAATTATTTTATACTAGATATATTAGCAATGTTGTATTCGCATTTTGACGTGGTATGAAATAAATTTATCTCTGCTGATTTAAACAAAATGCCTGACTGACATTGGTTACTTACATAAAATCCCATTTGAGATAACTAATGCTATTCTTTAAGTTTTTGTATTTCAGGCCAACTGTCTTCTAGATCCCATATAACAGTAGATGATCCTAAGAATACACTGTGATGTTCTTCTGTCTATGCACATTTCATAAGATCATAGGATCATAGGAGGTTACTAGGCTAATGGCCCTGGGGCCCTTACAAGTCTAGCCAAGAGTTTATCCCCAAAAAGAAACCTCAGTCAGCACCTGTCACCCCTGTCAATGAGGGACACAGGTGGAACACCTGGGATGAATTTGTGGTTCCCACCCACTCATCAAGGTTGCACTTGAACAGGGTCAATGAAATGCTCTGTTTGATGTGTATGGGAAGTCTATTCCAGAGATAGGGCAGCCACTGGGAGACAAACCTGTCTCTCCATCAGGTTTTGTTAATGTCACATATTAGGTTCAGGCCTTTTGAGCGGGTAGTGTGTGAGATGTTAGACTTATGGATATGGAGCATCTCTGGGAGGTCAGGGTTCTATATTGCCTTGTAGGTGAGACACAGATCACCCCTGACCAATTTGTATGATAATGAGTAGAGTGATAGTGATTTGAGGCTATCTGTATAGAACAGGTGTTGGAAATCATGGATTCTCTCTGTGAGGTATTTCAGTGGTCTTTCCAGTTGGTGAAGATGTTTGGAGAAGTACATCCCAAATGGGGCATTATACTCAATTATTAGTCTAATGAGGGAGGTGTATAGAGAGCTAATAACCTCATTTTTTTCTGAATGCAATCCCTTTACTTATGAGATGAACCAAGTAAATGGCTTTTCTGACCACTGCCTCTACATGATGGTTGAATGTGAAGTTGTTATCAACATGAGTGCTTAGGTCTCTAACCACAGGTGTGCTTAGGGGGTTGCCGTTGATGTGGTAATCAGTAGGGGTCATGTTTTTGCCGAATGGTATGATGATATTTTTTTGCATTTAGCTTGAGGCCATGACTTTGGCATCAGTCATTAGTTTCTATGAGACCCTTTTGCAGTATGTTAACATAATTTGGGGAGTCAGTGACAGCACAACTTACACTCGTCAGCAAACTTGGTCAGCCACAGGTCTTTTGTCTTTGCCTGGACTTCTGAGAAATAGATGCCAAACAGTAGGGGTCCCAGGACAGATCTCTGGGGAACTCCACTAGGGATAGGTCTGCTATTGGAGGTGGAGGTGCCTAGTTTGACTTTGAGGGTCCTGTCAGTTAGCCAGTTGGCCACCCACCTGATGAGGCAGGGATTTACGCCAAGTTGTATTAGCTTTTTGATGATGCCCGAGTGGGGGATTGTATCAAATGCCTTGGCCAAGTCAAGGTAAGCTGTATGTACTAACTTTCCCTCATCCAGGGACTTTGTGACAGTCTAATAGAAGTCATCCAGGTTCAACAGGCAAGATCTGCCCTTGACGAATCAAAACCGGGTGGGGTCAAGTGCTTGGAGATTGCCTATGTCCTTGTTTATGAGATCCATAATAATATGCTCCATGTATTTACAGATCAAACATGTCAAGCTAATGGGGCGATAGGTTCCAGGGTCAGTAGTGGCACCACCTTTGTGCAAGGGGATGACAATGGTGGTTATCCACTCTGCTGGGATGACGCCAGTACTTAGGCTGTGGTTGAATAGGGTGCTCAATGGTGAAACCAAGTCTTGCTGGAGATGTTGCAGAATACATCCTGGGATGCTATCAGTTCCTATGGAAGCAGTGTTTTTTTGCCTTGGATAGGGCCTGTAACACTTAATCTATGGAGATGTGAGGTGCGGGACAAATATTGGGGATGTCAAAAGAGCCTTTTGGGGGGGCAGGGAGGGTGAAGTTTGCACTGAACCTATCTGCTAGCAGGTTGACTAAGTCAACAGGATCAATGTAAGTGATACTGTTAAGTACTAATTTGGAACAAACCTGGGCTTTGCCACAGAGGTTCCTGACATAACTTAAAAAGATTTTATGGTTTCCCTTTGTTATACAGGCTAGCTTAGATTCATAATTGGCCTTGGAGGTTTTTGCTAGTGATCTAATTTGCTTGTTGAGGCTAAGGAGGGAGTTTCTCCCAATTTGGAATTTGTTCCCTTTTACATTTGGACAACAGTTTCTTCCTTTTGTGTAAAGCCTGTTGATAGAAGATGTCCACCAAACAGGTTTGCGTTTCCTTGAGGAGCAGGAGTTAGTTCTATTGGGTATGGCTGAGTCCACGCAGTTGTACAGGTGCTTGTAAACTGCATTGGGATACTGCTCAGCATAGTTGTCTGCATCCTCTGAGGGGGTGGGGTGGTGTGAAGCTACAGATACACTACCTTAGGAGGATGTAGTCTGCTTTTGAGAAGTTTCTTAACTTGATTTCAGCTGAGGGGGGTTGGGTGGGATAGGAACTTTGAATGAGACAGTCCAATGATCTAGGACATACTATGGGAGTGGTGCAGCGGTCACCCATGTTGGCGAGAATCAAGTCCAGAATGTTATCTCCCCTTGTGGTGGATGAGACGAGCTAGTCTAGTATGTTAGAATTGATGAAGTAGAGGAATTGTTGAGACAGTGCATTAGTGCAAGAATAGATCACCCAGTCTATGGTGGGGTAGTTGAATTCACCAAGGATCAGGGTGTTAGTGGGGACTTTGATGGAGTCTAGTAGAGCCAGGTAAGAGCAGTGGGTGTCCTGAATCATGGAGGGGGGGTCTATAGCTAGCAATAACTTGGATGGGTGTCTTGTCAACTGTCAGTTGCACCTGGAGTAGTTCCAGTACGTCATGCTGGCAAACCAGTCTGGAGGTGTGCTTGTCCTTGATGAAGCTAGAGACTCCACCACCCTTAGTCTTCCTGACCTCATTTTAATTTGTCTCTTATTAACTTTATGTGTTATTTTGTATCTTGTATTGGAATGCATTCTCATATTGTTCTGCTCTATTACAGCTGTTTGCTTTTGCCTTTTGCTCATGCCATGATGGAAATCGGTCGGTGGACCAACACACTTAGTAAATGCAGAATAAATAAATGTCATCTAAACATCATTATCAAAGTATCTGGTGGTTTCAAGGAATACAGATAAAATATTATAGTCAGGTTTTCAAGGGGCATCTTGCCACCCCCAACCCTGCCCACAAAATCTAATGAGTCACTTGTTAAGTGTCACTATAGTCACTAGTATTCAGATTTGAACTATCTAGTACTACTTAGAGATTTATCCAGAAATGTTGGTTCAGCTATCACTCATGCTTTCATATTTGCTCATTATAGCCCTGTCTAGGATTTTGTAACATATTACATGAAGCTACATGATAGATAAGATGCCTTATCAGTATAGGCTCATTGTAGTTATCAGCTGTGAGACCTGGGAAGACATTGAGGAGCCTCACCAAATCTTCTAATTTCCCCAGAACATTGTCTACTTAAACGACTTGCTCAGAGTCATACAGAGGGCAAATGATGCAGATAGACTCACTCAAAGGATTTCAAGAAGCAGATCATTAGCAGTTTATAGCCTTAATCCCCTGCAATAATGGCCATACAAATATAGCTTCATAGGCTTACAGGTATGCAGTCAGGAAGACCAGTGAGAAGTTTAGCCAAGTTTCCCAGATGATTCATTCTAATGGCAGAGTCATAGAGGCTCAAAGATATATACTAGGTTAACGAACATAAGGACCTTTTTAAGCCTAGCCATGCAGCCCAAATGTATGCAACAAATTTGGTGCTGTAGAGCTATTTTTGGGGTATATATAGGCTGGGGCATGGGTGGTGTATTTATGAGGTGAAGACCTTAACCAGTATGCCAAACCCAATCACTACAGGTTAATTCTAGGCTAACTCCAATTTTAAGCCTAGTCAATTATCCCATTTGAAAATAAAACCCTGCACCTTTTGCCTGTAGCTATTATGCTAACCCCTCACTCTGACAAAATACCTGTGTGCTACACTGAAAATGCAATGTAATTAAGTAAATCAGAAATGTATACTTTTTGAATAGATCACAAAGCAGATGTATGATGTCATGCTTATTGGCAATATTATATTTCACCTAATCCTTTCCTGTTAGAATACTGCAGTCTGACAGCATATTTAACAATAAGTAATAAATGGTTAGGGTTAGTTGAATTAAATGCTTGACTAGAAAAACAAATATGTCGTATTATTTGTTTATACATACATATAACCAAAACTCACCAGATCTGTCAGGTCACCTTCTGTATTATCTAAGTCCTTGTATCCATTGCCAATGAATGCACGTACATCACAGAAATCTGTTGGAATAAATTGAAGTTACTATGCATAAAAACTGATGTTGCTGCATTTATTTTATTTTGTTTACCAAGATAGGACACTGATTAAAACTGACCAATTTCAGGCCCAGCTCTGATGGTTACAAAGATACTAGAATTTTTTTTCCAAATATACCATACATTTTTCATAAATCATAACAGTGCAATATGGATTCAGAACATTAAACTCAATATTAAATAACATTACAACAAAAAGAATGTAAAAGTCATTGGTTATATGATGTAAAGAGATGTAATATACACAGAATAAGAAAATAAATAGAAGGAGAACTAGTATGGGAAGCGGTAGAAAGGGGGAGACAGTAACATGTAATTAAGGAATTTATGAGGCCTTACCTAAGGGAGTAAGTGTAAGCAGGGTTTAGAAACTAGGATAATGGTGATGTTATCTTTTTGGATGGTTTGCTAATGATATGGTCTGACATGAAACATTTGTTGTTGTTGCATTTAGGATTTAAGTTGGTTATACATTTGCAGCCGTTTGGCTTATTTCTCAGGTGGTAGAGAGTGATTGCCAATGTCTGGGTGCTAGAAGGGAGTACTTATACTCAGCACACTGTAGTTTTCTTGTTAGGATTTGTAGGCTTTGCTATGACTAAGAGGGAGCTTAAGTTTTAGGAGGGTTGGGTGCTGGAAAGTTTGGTAGCAAGAAGTATGAATATGTAAAATTATAAAAATTTGAAAATGATTGATCCTAAGAGGAGATTTGACCTTCGTTTTACAGCAGTTCACTGCACCGTTTGAACAGATCTTGAGGAGTTACTAAAGAAGCTGCAATTTTTTTTTTAGAAACTGATTGGCGGGCAGACATGGTTTGTTGTAGATGGATGTGATCAATCTTAAGGATACACTCTTGCTGGGTTAAGAAGGTTCCCTTACCTTTGACTACTTATGTAGGACGTGAAATGAAAATTGGGAAATTTTACAAGACCAAAGTAGCAATTGTTTTATTTTTGTTCACTTTTTTCAGTGTGGAACTGAAAATGTATTGTTCTCTGCAGCCATATACTGACATATTTGAATGAGGATGTGATTTTGACTAGGCTATTGAGCATGGCGTTTATCTGTAGGGATTCTGGGTTGGATAGTATTTGGCAGTTTCTATTCGGTGTCTGTTGACTGCAGTCTGAATCTTGAAAAGTACACATAATTTCTGAGAACTAGTTTTAAATTTCAGGTCAGCACTTTCACTTCTTATCATTTCACTGGTTCTGGTAAACCAGACTTGCTGATTTCATTTGAAAATGGAAGAACAGGTGCTTGCTGAATTCAACATATAGGAAAAGTAGTGAGAGATCTTTTGAATGCAGAAGAGCTCAAAAAAGTAGCTGGTTAATTTTAAATCTGGTTAACTCAACATAACATTAGTTTAGTGACTGATCTAGACAAACTCCTAAGTATTCAAAGGATGTGGTTGTTTCAATGCAAAGCCTGTATTTTCTTAAATTTTTAAATAAATTAGAGAAGTAATACTTAAAAATATTTAAAAGTTGTTTATGATTTTGAATCTTTGCCCCTGATTCTTGAGACAAGGCGCTGAGAAATATGGTGTAAACAAAAACAAAGAACCGCTACACAGAAAGAACGATTTGCTACTTGGTGCAGACTACTTTGTTTCTGAAATTGAAGGAGTAAACAAGCAAAAAGGTAAAAAAAATGTTTGCAGGCTTTCCAGTGGGTTCTCTACAATTTGTCTTGCTGAAATTTCTTGAGCATTGGTTACCAGGAACAAAAGACACTTAGGAACATAAGTTCAATCACTGTTCTCCATAGGATGTTACTGCTTATGTAATTTCTAACTGTGCAATGACAAAGATTACATTCTTTTGGAAGATTTCTCCCTTCTTTGAGTTGGTTTATCTGTTAAGTTGGTATATATATATATATATATATATATATATATATATATATATATATATATATATATGTATATATATATATATATATATATATATATATATATATATAATTTTGTGATGTGGAGGGCTTTCCTCCTGGAAAAAACCCTTGAAATGAACTTTTTCCCCGTTTTGTGTTTTGGGTATTATTTTTTGAAATCTTTGATGCTCACAGTTTGCAGTTTGGTAATCCATAGTAGAACCCTTTGCATCAGCATCAGCAGTAGAGGAGTGCCTGGACAATGTAATTAGATTATTCTAGGACCTTACCTGCCCCAAATGTTGGGGTACACTCCGTGGCATCCATGATTCCCATCACACCTAGGTTCTGCCAACCAAGATAGTATATGTGACCCTGTTTCTGTAAACTGGAAACAAAGCAAACAAAAGATGGTGAAGTAGCAGTCTAGTATAACTCATAAGTAAATAAAAATAACCTTACATAACTATATACAGAAACTTGCAGCAGTAAGTTTCTCAATTATAATTTGAAGATGGCTATTTACACAGTTCATCAACTTATCGTTGAGTTTGACCTACACAGAAAAAAAGTTAAAAACGTCATCCTTGCAAAAAACAAACAAAAATGTTTAGTTGGGTGCAAGCCTCAATGCACACCCTTAATTAAAATACTGTGTAGTCACATAACCATGAAGCACAAAGCTCTCACATAGTGCATCTCTGACAGTGCACTAATAGTGACTTCCAACAGTGATTTCCCACAACAAACATGCACTGGCTAGCCAAAAGTTGGAGAGTCTAAATTAATGAGTGTAAACCTTGTCGACTTAAGGCTCTCCAGCTAGTAGAGTAATACAATTAAATATGCAATGTTTTAGTATCCATGCATAATAACAAAAGTTAGAAAATTTTGCATGTAGAAGATTCAAGCATGCAACATCAGAAATAGATTTGGCATATAGACATGTATTAGAAATATGTAACACCCATTCTTTTAAATTTATTAGCTTTATAACATGGACACATAAATTACACACACCTACAAAAATAAGATTACTTCTGTACCTGTCCAACCCATAATTCTTCCACAACCCCACCCCATTCTCTTACCTCACTACCATACTAGCAAGCAACCTCACCCCAATTCCCCATACCCTCCACTATACTACCTGTGCAAACTATCTTCTTCATACTAATCTCTCTCACCCTCCATCTTCCTTCTTATCACAAACATATTACTCTCCAAGATAAATCCCCCCACTAATCCTAGTAACTCACCACACCATTCCCCCACATTCAATATCCTCATAGCCCGTAGCCTCTTCAAACTACACAGCTCAGATATATTCATTTACAAACATGCCTCCTTACCTAATACCAAAAGCTTATCCCTTAGACTTGCCACAAAAACCCCACACCTACTCCCAAACAGGAGAATACAATTAAAGTTAATCCTGGCCTTGGCCCTAATCCCCCTCAGCAGTCAACAAACTCAACACACTCTTCCAACCAAATAAACTCCATAAAGCTCAGACCTTTTACCCCAGTCTAATAATCCTTAACATAAAATGTTAGGAGCTTTGTAAACAAGAGTCATGAACTCCACACAACAATCTCTTTCTACTCTCCTGACATAGTTATCCTAACAGAAACCTGGTTTAAAACTGAAATTACTGACAAGGACATTATTCCCCCTGGCTTCAACAACCACACAGGTGGAAGGGTAGCAATACTAGACAAGGACACTCTTGGTATCAAAATAATACAAGCCACCCCCTGACTTGGACAACACTGAAATATAAATATGTCAACTCGAAAGTAACTCTAACAAACATATAATAATAATAATAATAATAATAATAATAATAATAATAATAATAATAATAATAATAATATCAGTCTATATTCCCCCTGGTAGTAACCTCTCCACCATAGAAGAACTCTTTTCATGGTCAGCCACCTCTTTCAGTCAGAAGACTATTATTATGGGAGATCTCAATACTGACTGGCTCACCTGCTCCTCGAACATCCCCTCTTAACTCCTTCAATCTGTATGGATACAAACACATTATAAACTCTCCCACTAGAACAGATAAACAAAGGGTAAAAAACAGTTCTCACCTGGATCCTAACTAATAAACATTCTCTAGTTTGGCACTCAGGCTGCCTTCCTGACAGCCTCAGTGACCACTTACCCACCTTCCTAGTCAGGCACAGAACCAACATCCCCAAATCTACAATATTCAAAGAAATTAGAAGCAATAAACACTTCCCCACAGCCACTTTTAGCTCTTTATTACAACATTGTGACTGGTCCCCACTATCTCAACTAAACCTGAACACTGCTGTAGAATATTTCATCAATAAGTTTCTTGACATTGGAAATGCTCCAGCACCAATTAGAAAAATTTGGGTCAAGGCTAACTATACCTCTTGGCTAACAAAAGAACCAAACAATTACTCAAAGATAGAGACAAGTTCTGGACCCGATATCATACTAACAAATCCCAAAACTCTCTTGAGACCCATTGTCACCTAAGAAACAAAGCCAAAACCCAAATCAAAAATGATAAAAAAGCCTACTATACTCAAATTCAAAACATTCACTATAGCAATCCTCAAAAATTCTGGAGTAATATAAAAAAACTTGTTCAATCTGGACAGTCTTCAACCCCCCCCACCATCTCCAATACCACTGACATTTTGACCACCCATTTTAACTATTTCTTTACTAACTCTATCCTATCCCTCCTAAATCACTCTGCCCTCCAACCAACCCATCTCCTTCCCCTAACAACACCTCTACCTTTCCCCTGGCACCCATCCAAACAGCCACCATAAGAAAACTACTGTCTAAATTAAAACCCACAACCATGGCTATAGACCAGTTACCAGCATCATACCTCAAGCTAGCTGCTACTTCCATAACCTATCCTATTTCTATACTAATTAATAGATCTATCAAAGAACAGCATGTTCCCAAACTTTGGAAAGCATCATACAGCATCTCTCTACATAAAGGTGGTGTACCTACTGAATTCAGAAACTATAGACCAATAGCTATTCTATCTCCTTAGTCAAAAATGCTAGAAAAATGTGTCCACAACCAGCTCCTGGGCTACCTAATGGATCACAATCTACTAACTAGCTCCCAGCATGGTTTCAGGCCCAACCATAGTACAACCACAGCCCTCCTTAATTTCACAGAGACTATTAATCACCTAAACAATAATGGCGAACATGTAGCATCTATCTTTTTAGACATGTCCAAGACATTCAATACTGTATCACACTAAAAATTGTTAAATGAACTTACCTCACTCTACCTATCCCCCTCCATACTAATTTGGTTTCAAAGCTACCTCACAGATCACCACCAAGCAGTCAAATGGAAAAATGACCTATCCTCCTACCTCCCAGTATCAATGGGAGTCCGACAAGGTTCAAGCTTAGGCCCACTACTCTTTACAGTTTTTACCAACAATCTGCATACTGCTACCAACCTGGCTACAAGTATCCAATATGCAGATGATTCAACTTGAATATGTGCACCTCCCTCTTTATCTCAGCTACAAGAAAAAACCCAGAAAACTTTCACAGAAATAGAATCCTACCTCTATAGCCAAGAACTTATATTAAATTCCAAAAAAACTAAACTCATTCTTTTCTCTACCAAAAACCCACCAGCTTCCTTCATTATCTTCTCAGGTGATAACAGCAAAACTGAACCCACATCTAATACAAAACTTCTAGGCATCACTATTGATAGCAACCTCATATTTGACAAGCATATCTCCGAAGTTATCAAGAAGACCCATATTAAACTGGGTACTCTCTACAGGTCCAAACAATTCCTTACCCATCCCACCAGGCAGGCTATTGCTAGAACCCATCTTCTCTCCACCCTGCTATACACCTCATCAGTCTTTACTAACCTGAGGAAATCTGACCTAGCTAAGCTGGAGACATACTACAATAAAATTGCCAAATTTGCCACAGATTCCCCACACAGGTCTCACCACTGTGATGTACTCCACCAGATCAGCTGGCTAGAACTACCCATTCTCCTAATTTTCCATCAAATATCCACTGCCCACAATATCATTACTAAACCAGGAAATTGTCCTGCCCTTCAAAGCCTCATCCAGCCATACTCTAACCTTAGAACACTAAGATCCACAGATAAATCACTTCTTTCAGTTTCTAAATCTTATAACAGCTTTGGAGATGCTCTCTACTCTAATTACATTTCCAAAGTCTGGAACTCCATCCCTCAAAACATCCTTCGCACTGCCAACTCCACTATGTTCAAACAACTTCTTAGGACCCACCTAAATAACAACTGGAAATGCTCTTGTACTGCCCCAGGTTAAATTACACCATACTTATCACCTTGAAGACACGGTTTCTCCCTTGTACTCACTCTCATATGCAGTCATACTAGTAGCAGTTTCCTGACTGTACATATCAGTAGAATATTCAGACTGTAATACAATTATAGAATTTCTCGCCTTTACTAGATCTTACAGTTACACCATGCAAATAATTTAGTACTAACTTTTTAAACAGTTTCTGCCTTATGTTCAGACTGTAAAAATTTTAGGTCATGTTAACAAATGTATCCTTATACTTCTGCCTTATCTGTTTCATAATTTTGCTCTCATATGTACTGCACTGTTGTACTTTTGTGTGGAGCTTTTCTCTGCGGGCTTCTGCTGAAAATGAAAAATCAACCCAGTCGTACTATCCCGGTAAACAAATGTAAAATAAAATAATAAAAAATAAATAAATAAGTAATAAAAAACAAAATACTTTCTTTTATGTAACACGAAGTACAACTATTCTGCTTACTTGACTATCTTTCTTGCGGGGATCAGTTTTAACAAAGTGATTTTGTTACAGATGTGAATTTTATATTTCTGTGTCCCAACCCCAATCACCAAAAAATGACATCACATAAGATGTAAGCTTAAGTATTTACAAAAGAAAATTCTCAGTCAAAGTGAGGAAAGTTTTTTTTTTTTTTTTGGCAGGGAGTTGCATATCAAATTATTTATTTATTTTTTTTGATAAAATGGAACTCTACAGGGTGATATTTGGAAGTGTTAGGACTTGAAACAGTTATACTCT
Organism: Protopterus annectens; assembly: GCF_019279795.1. Lineage (NCBI taxonomy): Eukaryota > Metazoa > Chordata > Ceratodontiformes > Protopteridae > Protopterus > Protopterus annectens. The sequence goes on from NC_056729.1 coordinate 1,254,595,180, forward strand.
CTCTCCCATGAAGATAGAGGGGTTGCTACAGTCCACTGTTCTTCTTCTGAAAACACACTATTACAGCTGTTTATACAATGACCGCCCCCATTAATATTCTAAAACGTGCACACTGATTGGTCAGCATGCATGTTGTAAATCAGAGTTATACTAATGGAAAAAGGTCCGATCGCCTGGACTTTTTCCATTAGTATAACTGTTTTCTTAAAAGCAATGGAGAACACAAGATCTCCGTTGCTTTTTACAGACTGTCTTGCTATGTTAAACGAGTTTAACATGGAGACAGCTTTAAAAAAATTAACGGAGATCTTCCAATCTCCGTTGCTTTTTTTAAAGGTGTCTCGCTATGTTAAATGGGTTTAACATAGCGAGACAGCTTTAAAAAATGCAAAGGAGATTCTCTGTTGCTTTTTTTAAAGCTGTCTCACTATGTTAAACTTCTTTAACATAGTGAGACACTTTGTAAAAAGCAACAGAGATCTTGCTTTCTCCGTTGCTTTTTTCAAAACTGTCTCGCTATGTTAAATGGGTTTTAAATGCTTTAAAAAAAGCAATGGAGAACTCCCTTAACATAGCGAGACAGCTTGTAAAATGCAACGGAGATCTTGCTTTCTCTGTTGCTTTTGCCCACAGCTCTGATGTACTGCGTAAGCATATTCATGCGCAGTACATCAGAACTGCTGCAGAATACCAGACAGCTGTGGAAGGGCAGCAAGGAGGCATTGTACAATGCCATTATTTAAGAAAAGTAATTTTTTTCCCTTAAATAATGTCATTGTATAATAGCAATAACCCACTTCTGGGTGTGGGTAATGCTGGATTTACCCACGGTTGTCTTTGTTTGGCCACTCGGGCTTCACCCTTATGACCAAACCACACCAACCATGGGTAAATCCAGCATTACCCACACCCAGGCATGAGTTATTGCTATAATATGGCACACTCTCAGTTCTATTATTGCACAGCATAATGGCCTCAGGTTCTATCTTGGACATCCTGTTCCACTGAACACAGCAGTAATTGAAGAAAACAGGTTATGCAGGTTATAAGTTATCAGATCTCTTTTGACATCTACTTTCAGTCTAACTGAAGACAAAAACAAGAAACAGATTGAATTCTATAATTACATCTTGTTCCAAAACACAGAGGTATGTGTGTTGGGTATCTTCTATTTGTCACAAATTTGATCACTGACCAAGTGCCTCAAGGTATATTCATTGAGAGATGAATAAGTGATTGATGTTGGCCAATCATCTCAAGGGGATGATCCTGGCAAGACCACTTGCAAAAGTGTCATCAGGTCAAGCTGCTGCTTTTGCACTTTGGACACAGAGGATGTGAGGTCACAAGAAGAGTGCATAGGGACCTAGCTGAGAACTTGCAGGGTTTGGCAGCTGCAAAACACACTGGACTCTGCAGAATGGACATAGCATCTTACTTTTTGACCAAATAGTGGATGATATGAACACTCAGCAATCTCTCACCCTCTATAGGATAAAAGAGATAGTTCCTTGCTCTTATCATATTTTCCTGGTCACCACAGATGTGAAAGTGATGGGTAATGAATGGACCTAGAGGGAATGGTGGCTTCATGACTGAGACCTGGATGGAAGACAAAACAATGTAGCAAAAATTCTTAATTTAGTCAAATTTGTTATACTGCATTACAGAAAGATAGTGTTTATCCTTCAGCAGTTGGAAAATTGTCCCTTGCAACATAACACATTCATACAACTGTTGCAAATCATGACTCACAATATATCAGTGCTTTCTGTAAAAAGCTTGCTATTTCTTACTAGTAGGATTTGCCAGCTTCCATCGATAATAACAGAAGGCTGCTCCTGTCATAGCATGCTACTAATCTAGGAACATTGACTTTAAAAGAGGGGAAGGTGCTTAAGAAAGGGGTGTAAATTAGTTCTGAGACAAAGATTCTGGTTTAGGTGAATGCACTTCTTGCATTCTTGACAGTGTGAGGAAGACTGCTAAGAAACTACCGATTTACTGGTAATATGGCTAATGACCAAGACAGTGAGTAACTTAGACAATGCCGGTTTCTATCTGGCAGATAGGGAGTAATGAATCTGACACACTACGGAAAAAAATGTAAAATAGATATGACCACGTTATTTGTATATGGACCAACTGACAAAAAGACTAGCACTGAGGCAAACAACCCTATGCTTTCAAAATGCATTTATTTTCAGAGGGGAAAGAGCTGAATATTCTGTTGAACAGTATACCATAAGGTTTTATGCAGGGTTTAGCAGTGTGGGAAAGTATTGAGTATTGTATGGTCTGGGGATGCACAAGCCAGTGCATTTCTTTGTGCCGGTCCCAAGCCCGGATAAATGGGGAGGGTTGCATCAGGAAGGGCATCCGGCGTAAAACTTCGCCAAATCATTTCATGCAGACACCAATAATTATTTCCATACTGGATCAGTCGAGGTCCGGGTTAACAATGACCATAACCAGTACTGCTAGCCAACAGGGTGCTGGCAGAAATTGGGCTACTGATGGCCGAAGGAGGAGAAGAGGCGGAAGGCATGGCCGAAGGCAGGAAGAGAGGAGAAAGGCTAGGACTGTGGTAGTGAGGGTCGGAACTTTGAATGTTGGCAGTACGACTGGTATAGGGAGAGAGCTAGCTGATATGATGGACAGAGGGAAGGTTGGTACATTGTGTGTGCAAGAGACCAGATGGAAGGGGAGTAAGGCTAGGTGTATTGGAGGTGGGTTCAAATTGTTTTATCATGGTGTGAATGGGAGGAGAAATGGCGTAGGAGTTATTCTGAAGGAACAGTATGCTAAGAGTGTTTTGGAGGTGAAAAGAGTGTCGGATAGAGTGATGTTTATGAAGCTGGAAATTGATGGTGTAATGATGACTGTTGTTAGTGCTCCACAAGTTGGGTGTGCAATTGATGAGAAAGAAACATTTTGGAGTGAATTGGATGAAGTGGTGTTGACTGCACCCAAGGGTGAGAGAGTAGTGATTGGAGCAGATTTCAGTGGGCATGTTGGTGAAGGGAACAGAAGGGATGAGGAAGTGATGGGTAGGTATGGTGTTAAGCAAAGGAATGCAGAAGGTCAGATGGTAGTGGATTTTGCAAAAAGGCTGGACATGGCTGTGGTGAATATGTATTTTAACAAGAGGGAGGAGCATAGGGTGACATACAAGAGTAGAGGAAGATGCACACAGGTGGATTATATCTTATGTAGGAGGGCCAGTTTGAAGGAGATTGGAGACTGTAAAGTGGAGACCGGAGAAAGTGTAGTTAAGCAGCATAGGATGGTGGTTTGTAGGATGACGTTGGTGATCAAGAAGAGGAGGAGGAGTGTGAGGGCAGCACCAAGGATCGAATGGTGGAAATTGAAAAAGGGTAATTATGAGGTGGAGTTCAGGGATGAGTTAAGACAGACACTGGGTGTCAGTGAAGAGTTACCAAATAGCTGGGTAACTACAGCAGAGCTAGTAAGGGAGACAGCTAGAAAGGTGCTTGGTATCACATCTGGACAGAGGAAGGATGACAAGGAGACATGGTGGTGGAATGAGGAAGTACAGGAGAGTATACAGACAAAGAGGTTGGCAAAGAAGAAGTGGGATTGTCAGAGAGATGAAGAAAGTAGACAGGAGTATAAGGAGATGAGGTGCATGGGAAAGAGAGAGGTGGCAAAGGCTAAGGATAAAGCATATGAAGATTTGTATAAGAGGTTGGACACTAAGGAGGGAGAAAAGGACCTGTACCGATTAGCTAGACAGAGGGACCGAGCTAAGAAAGATGTGCAGCAGGTAAAGGTGATAAAGGATAATGAGGGAAACATACTCACAAGCGAGGAGAGTGTGTTGAGGAGATGGAAAGAGTACTTTGAGGGGTTGATGAATGAAGAGAATGAGAGGGAGAGAAGGTTGGATGATGTAGGGATAATGAATCATGAAGTACAATGGATTAGCAAGGAGGAAGTAAGGACAGCTATGAAGAGAATGAAGAATGGAAAGGCTGTTGGCCCTGATGACATACCTGTGGAAGCATGGAGGTGTTTAGGTGAAATGGCAGTGGAGTTTTTAACCAGATTGTTTAATGAAATCATGGAAAGTGAGAGGATGCCTGAGGAATGGAGAAAAAGTGTTTTGGTACCGATTTTTAAGAATAAGGGTGATGTGCAGAGCTGTAGTAACTAAAGAGGGATTAATCAGTCACAGCATGAAGTTATGGGAAAGAGTAGTGGAAGCTAGGTTAAGAAGGGACGTGATGATTAGTGATCAGCAGTATGGTTTCATGCCAGGAAAGAGCACTACAGATGCGATGTTTGCTCTGAGAATGTTGATGGAGAAGTTCAGAGAATGTCAGAAGGAGTTGCATTGTGTTTTTGTAGACTTAGAGAAAGCATATGACAGGGTACCTAGAGAGGAGTTGTGGTATGGTATAAGGAAGTCAGGAGTGTCAGAGAAGTATGTAAGAGTGGTACGGGATATGTACGAGGGTAGTGTGACACCGGTGTAGTCTGAGGTGGGAGTCATGGATGCGTTTAAGGTGGAGGTGGGGTTACATCAAGGATCAGCTCTGAGCCCTTTCTTATTTGCAATGGTGATGGACAGGTTGACAGACAAGATCATACAGGAGTCCCCGTGGACTATGATGTTTGCAGATGACATTGTGATCTGTAGTGAGAGTAGGGAACAGGTGGAGGAGACCCTGGAGAGATGGAGATATGCTCTAGAGAGAAGAGGAATGAAGATCAGCAGGACTAAGACAGAATATATGTGTGTGAATGAGGGGGAGGATAGAGGAATGGTGAAGATGCAAGGAGTAGAGGTGGCGAAGGTGGATGAGTTTAAATACTTGGGGTCAATAGTTCAGAATAACGGTGAGTGTGGAAGAGAGGTGAAGAAGAGAGTACAGGCAGGATGGAGTGTGTGGAGAAGAGTGTCAGGAGTGATTTTTTGACAGACGAGTACCTGTAAGAGTGAAAGGGAAGTTCTACAAGAGGGTAGTGAGAACAGCTATGTTATATGGGTTGGAGCCAGTGGCACTGACAAAAAGACAGGAGTTTGAGCTGGATGTAGCAGAATTAAAGATGTTAAGATTTGCATTGGGTGTGACAAGGGTGGACGGGATTAGGAATAAGTATATTAGAGGGTCAGCCCAGGTTGGAAGGTTTGGAGACAAAGCCAGAGAGGCAAGATTACGTTGGTTTGGACATGTGCTGAGGAGGGATGCTGAGTATATTGGGAAAAAGATGCTAAGGATGAAGCTACCAGGTAACAGGAAAAGAGGAAGGCCTAAGATAAGGTTTATGGATGTGATGAGAGAGGACATGCAGGTGGTTGGTGTGACAGAGCAAGATGCAGAGGACAGGAAGAAATGGAAACAGGTGATCTGTGGTGACCCCTAACAGGAACAGCCGAAAGAAGATGATGATTGTATGGTCATGTTGTCTGCAGCTGAAGTCATCTCTTCTTTTCAAATGGAGCACTACAAAGTCAGTGTATGTGTTGTAAATCTGGTTTTCATCTTGATTTAACCATCCTGATGTAAAAACCTCTGTAGCAAAATGTGATATTTTCTTCTGGGAGTAGTACATTATCAAACCACAGTACCCTGTCATACTGCAATGTTAGTCACAGCCAAAAGTGGAGCTTCTTAGAGCATATTAACTTACAACTTTCTAATCACCTTGTTCTGGTGGAAGGTGTTTATTACTTAGTCATAGAAATCTGCCATTATTTTTGCACAACATATTTTTTAAATATACACATGCCACCATTTTTCCCTTTTTTATCAATCTACCTTGTGCCAGCTTGCTTTACTACAGCAGCAATCTTTTTGCTTTGTGCATATGTAATTTTGTGCACTCTTTCATATGTCCTCAGGATTTCCAACAAATATCTGAAAAAGACAAAAAGACACATCATAAATAAATCATATAAACAATTTAAGCAGTTGACATGTAATTGTTCTAATATGACATTTAAGCTCATAAGTTTGAGAGGTGCACATTATTTAATTAGTCTGTTTAAAAGGCATTAACCTCCATGTACAAATAATCCAAACATTCATTTAAACACCAACATACATATCTTCTTACTCTCTTAGTATACCGTGAAATACTTACAGTGCTAACCCTTTTTTCTTCTTACTTTTAAAATCTTCAATATCTGGGCCAAGACTACTGAGCATTAGAGAGCCTATACAAACCATTTCTCAAGGATAAATGCTTCCTTTTGCTCTTGGTGAGAGAACGATCAGAGGGATCTAATTTCCCAACATTTCTGGAAGTTACCGGTCATTTAAATGCCTGAAAACTGCTTCTTACATGCCAACTTGGGATTACTGCTTTACTCATGGTGGGAGAAGGAATATAGGTATATGGATTGCTGTTTCTGACTAGGGAGTGTATTGGTCATCCATGTTTCATCTGTTTGAAGTTTGGTGGACGTTGTGCAGCTTGTCTATTTGTTATGTAGAGCTGTTGTACATGCTATCCAGGACATCTACCAAGAAAAGACTAACAAGTGTACTGACCCTAACAATGCCTGGGACAAGACTACTATTTGCTGGTGAACCTGTGACCCACTTCTTGGGAACAAGATTAGGATTAGTGTTACTATTTTGCTTCTGGTGAGAAAAGGAGTAAATGGACATTGATTCCCAGTTGCATGTAGCTGCAGTAATATGAGCTACAGTAGCAGAAGGACAGAAGCCAATAGGTGAATGACTACTGTTCATCATTCCTGGCAAACCTGATTATGTATTTTCATTAAGCGCTGCCATATTAGCTGCAATCTATTCTAACTTCAGAGTATATCGCCCTGAGTACGTTGTTCATATGTCTTCAGGGTCTACTATAATAGCCTCCCTCCAACCTTTGAATGCAATGAAAAGTTGTAGTCCTCCATCCTCTGACAATATGGCTCAGCTTTCTGCTTCTACCCCATCTATGGCAAGTCTGATTATATATAACTTAAAAGATTTTGTCTGTACTGCATGTACTGGAGCTTTTCTCCCCAGGCCTCCACTGAAGGGGGCTTTTATGCTCAGCAAGACTGCGTTGGTCAACAAATGTAAAATAATAATAATAATAATAATAATAATAATAAGAATTAGATGTTTTAAGGGAGTGTAGGAACTACTGTATGCTTATTGACGTTTACTGCTTCTACCACTTGACAGTACAACCTGCAAGAGATGTAAATATTTAAGAAACTTGGAGGTAAACCTTTTGCATAAGCCAAGTATCATTCCTCCACATAACAAAATCAATCACAACGCACAACTAGACCCATAAATTATGCAGTGGCTGCAAATAAAAAAAAGTGCCAAAGCCTCATAGAGGATACTTTGAAAGATTCCAGGCTCAAGTGAACAAGGAGACACCTACTCCTTCAATACTCTTACATACTATAATATCACACAGGTTACCCAAGAGTCATCAGGAAAGCAGGACTGACTGCTTCATACCAGGAAATGTTTTTGTCATAGGTAACTCTATAGTCATGCATATAGACTCCACACTGAACAACAACAGGATGGCTGAAAATGTTCTGTCTAGTGCCAAGATTCATGATGTCACAAGGACACTAAGGTCCCTTAAACCATTCAAACATGACAAATATGACTTTTCCCTAGTAGTGGCCCATGTGGGAGTGAATGAAATGAGGTACTACACCCAGAGGTGCATGCTGAAAGACATTGTGGAACTTATTACACATGTTAGAGACAGGACAGACACTGGTCATAAGTAATATCTTGATTTCATCAAGAATGGTGCCTAGACAACAAGACAAGATAACTGGCTTTAACAATTGGCTAAGAAGTTAGTGTCATTCTAAGGGGATCTGGTATGTGTTGGCCTGGGATAAGGCGGTATATAAGACTTCATATTTTGCCAGGGATGTCTTTCACTAATCATACCAGGTCTTTTGCACACTGGCTAAAACCTTTGCTGCTCTCATAGTGTTTTTGTTAGGCAGAGTCCCTTTATTGGACAATCATACAAAGCAAACTGAAACACAAATTCAGACAGCATCATGAGACTACTATTCATTGGCAGGATTTTAAAAAGAAAGATGTTGAATTTGAGGTCCTCTTGCAACTCAAACATATTTATATTTGCCTCATTACTGAACTACAATTTCAATGTAATGACAGCACTCCCTGTATACCAGAGCTGCGTGCCTCTCATTCTGTCAGACCAATGGATAACCATGGTGGAGAATCCACATTTGTCAGCAGGACAATCAACTCATGTCAAATGTCATACAGCCCTAACCAGGAGACATGGAGATCCAAACCCTCCTTAAAAAATCCAACCATTACTTTATTTCTAGCTGTAGATCCCCATCAATGTCTACCAAAGATCATGGAAATTACCTTGACACCATTGAAGCATTAACTATGGAAGACACTGAAGCCTACTCTGAGCTATATACAAAAACACTGTACAACCAGCACTGTACAATAATAGCTGTACAGAGGAGGTAGTAACTGTCCAAGTCAAACATATGATTACTGGAAAAAATAAACCATGCCAGTGGACCCCTAGCATAAATAGGCTATTCAACAATAGGAAAAAAATCCTCTCAAATGCCAAGAAGGAATAGACAAAACACTGCAAAAAGACACTCACCAATCTGTAAAATGACTCAGGGTTTCAACACCCAAAGACCCACTACCTTGATACCACTCCATCCCATATCATGGGAATTAAGATATAATATTGTCTTATCCTGGGTATTATTGGCTAGGCTTGTAAAAGCTATTGTGCTGTTAGTCTTATAATCACCTGTGAACCTATGAACCAAATGCACTATTGCTAGGTGACTTCAATTACCCAAGCATTAACAGGCACACTTACACTTCTGAAAATATATGTGTTCAGCACTTCCTAGACTTTGTTAATGCCATTGTGCTGGAGCAAATTGTAAAAGTACACAGCAAAGTCCTTTAATATTCTTGATAACTAGTTACCTCCTGTACACAACCACACATCTCATTCTTGGTTAAATATGAACACAAATCAGTTGTCGTCTTTTTCAGGCCTAATGACACCACCCTAACACCAAGTGAAACAGTGTTAAGGACAATACTTCTTCAGCATGTAGAAGATTTATGCTAAATCCCCCCGCCAAAAATAAATCCCCTGCAAATGCACCCAACAAAAAGGTCTGGCATATTCAGCACCTAAAAAGCTGTATAGAAAAGGCAGTACCTAAATATGCAAATTCAGGAATGAACTTCTGTAGTTGGACCGCAAATAATAATAATAATAATATTAATAATAATAATAATAATAATTATAATAATAATGCATATTCATGAAGGCATGCTGACTCATACTCTAGTCTAACACGGTCCATGTAGGAAAATAGGGGGCGTGTCCGATTGCTGAGTACTGCAAAGGGACACTCCCCCAGAAGAGTTAGTGTCCTGATAGTAAACATCCACGAGCGAGTCCGCCGAAATGTCAAGAAACACAACACCACACATCCCCACAGACTAAACCCTAGTGAAAGTGTTTAAAAAGTAAAAATAACCGTTCCAATTTTTTTTTTATAATTTCCAATATGTTTGCCCGCATTTGCGCTCGTTTGCGCAGGTATGCCCTTTGCTCAACCACAGTTAGCAGATATGACATTGAAAAGCATATAAGATCTACATATGCAAATTAAGCAAAGTAACAATAGCATAGCGGTAGAGACATCACCCAAAGAATAGGTAGTCACGGTTCGAGCCCCACAACATCCCCCTCCATTTTTCTTTAAATAAGTATGAAACAATTCCCCGATATTTATAAATTTAATTTAAGTAAAATGTAATGAAATGGCCCATGTATTTCTGAACAAAACCTATATTATGTATATATAAAAAGGATCATAATTGCCTGTAGCCAAGCAGCACTTTACCCAGCTTAAAATGAGTGCCTGTAGCCAAACAGTGCTGAACCCAGCTTAATATGACTGCACATAACTAAATAATGCTTTACCCAGCGTAAGCCGTTTGCGCAGAGCTGCACAGTGCGCCAACCAGCTTAACGTTGGGCAACATGTACCAAAGTCACCTTTACACAGACACACCTCCTAGCCTGTCTAGACAGTAGTAAAATAAAAAAGCAATGACAAGGGTCAAACCCGGGATACTGTGCACCATAGTCAAAGCACTGAACCACTAAGCAATGACACTTGCACCTAGAAATCCAGTATTACCATACATTTAGGAATTAATGAAAATATAGCCATGACAAAGCAGGTTTGCTCTTAGCTGAGAAATTTCCAAAATGGCCAATCACAAATAAATGCGGGAAAACCGGCATATATAAGCTCCATAGGTGGGAATACACACCATAACTGATTGTGATACCCATTTGCAGTCAGGATGGCAGGTGTCGGAGAGGGAAATTGCTTTAGAGTGCAAAGGTGGGGCATTGAGGAGTCCAAATATATGGTTTGGCTCCTAGTCCATCATCATGAAGGCCGACTCATGCAGGGCCAGGTTCAATGGGGTGTGTATAAGGTAGAGGCATGGAACCAGTTGGCACATGATCTCACCAGTGCCACAGGCATTCCGAGGACTGGTGAACAGGTCCGTCACCACCATGCGGACCTGAAGCAATGAAAGGAGGACCAACTGAACTGATGGATCCAGGAGGCCCGTCAAATGCCCAATGCCCCACTACTGAGTAAGTACACATGTAATTAAGTATGTAAGAAATGCTATCCTAGCCTATAGTATGGATAGGTATGTTCCAATATCCCTTCATTTATATTACAGCTGCAGGTGTTTGTTCCACAAATCGGCAAGCCTATGCTGATAGGCTGGTAAGGCTGCGCCACCAGGCAGGTTAGTAATTATTCAGCTGGTATTATTATAGAATATAAGTGAGACAGCCTGTAAATGAGTTCAGTGTTGTAACCCAGTAATAAAGGTCAAATAAGCCTAGAATAAAGCTTCTACTAGTATTCTAAGATCAGATAAGTGATGCAGCCTGAAAAGGAGTATTGTAATCCATTAATAAAGAGTAAACATGTCTCAAATAGAGTTCCCACCTATATTGTAATATCAGATAACTGCTTCAGCCTGAAAATGAGTGCTCTAATCTAATCTAATCTATCAATAAAGTACAGACAAATATTGAATACATCCTTGTATATACTGTCATATGAAATAAGTGAGTCAGCTGGAAGGGATTGTTGTAACCCAGTAATAAATGTTAATAAAGCCTAGAATTAATTACCATCCTGAAATGTAAATATAAAATAAGTGAGAGAGTGTGAGAAAGAGTATGAAGCTACCAAGAAAGCTGTAATAAGTCTGGAATAAAGGTATACTGCATTCACTACATAATGAAATAAATGAGACAGCCACAACCAAAGAGTGAAATGTTTTAATAAAGTACAATACCTGGACTGTGTCCGTCCCACATTTCGGATATGTTGTTGTACCCTTGCATTATGGAGATAGTGTGGTTGTATGAAATGCTGAACACCCACAGTTGTCTAGGCCCATATAAACTGGCTGATGGGAATGCCAATATGTCAGAAGAATATTTATAGTCCTCAACTGTGTCATGTATAGTATTTAGCTGTTAATCTGGTACATGAGCAGCTTGTGCTTGTGATCCCACAAATGTCAGTGTGCTGCTAGAACTGTATGTAACTGCTCAAATGTAGCAGGATGAATACAAATGGAATGTATATTAATGTAGCAGTAACATCTCCATCACCAACATTTGTAAGGTTACATACAGGAAACTGTACTAATACATGTAGGGGATATATATCTGCATCTAGTAGGAATGTATAGTATACGTATAGGTATTTTAAGTTGTTAATGTAATATTTTATCATCCTACCTTATGTTCACAAATGATGCTATTCCACACCAAACAGGGTATGTGTATTCACAATTAATTCCTATGGACATTTGTCCTGTTGGTTTATACATATCTGCATGTATGTTGATGCATGTGCTCTGTTCACATAGCCAAACCTGATGGCCTGTTGCCACCAATCAACCATGCATGCTGTTGGAATGTCCTCTGTTGTCCTAAATATGCATGTGTTATGCTTGCTGTTCAACGTTTAGAATCCATGTGTGTTTGGTGAATGGGAATACTAATGCATGCTGTTACAACTAATTTGGAATAGTGTTGTTTGTTACTAACCCAAAATGCCATTAGATACTGCTAAACATAGAACAACTGGGAAGGCGGGTGCTAGTGGACCCACCTCTCCCACCTCAGCTGACGAGTGCACCTGGCACCAATGCCCAGGCTGGGACTTCCTCCTCCGGTGGCCCTGTGCCACCTTCGGGTGGAAGCGCTGCAGGGGATGGGGCTCACACCCCTCTGCAAGCATGGCCGGAGGAGAGCTTCCACTCACCCTCCAAAGGGTCCAGTCTGTAGTGCGTAGTGAGATCAGGCATTCCGTGACTGATCCCCTATGCCAGCTCGAGGCAAGAGTGGCGCAACTCACGGGTGTGCCTGCCCGTCCTATCCAGCCCCCATTACAGCCCCGGTCTGGGCTATGAATTTGCAGTGGTAACTGCCCATGGGTGGGGATCTCAGTTCCACTGTTGCCATCTGTGGGCTCATGGGCTTGCGATATCCAAACATCCATCCCTGTCAATTGTGTTTACCCCCCACATGTGTCATACTCCGCCCCTGTATGCATCTTGTTTGTCTTGTCTGTTAACCTCCCCAACCTACCTCCCCAAATATACCTACTTCCTGTACCTCACATTCCACTCTCACCTGGAAAAAAAAAAGGGCACTCTGTTCCCACAAAAAATTACGCCCCATACATAGCTGCCCATTTCGCACACATGTCTTCTGGACATGTAAACTGATAATTACAATTGGCTCTACAACATACTTTGTTGTCCTCACTCCTCTCTCAGGGGTGGAAGGTTTCAAATCTCACTCTAAATTTCTAACATGTGCACAGCTGTTGCTGGTAAAGAATTGGGCAGCCATAGGCCTTCCCTACATCCTTCCTGCACATCCTGAGCTTGTTTTCCTACTGTCCTCCCCTCTTTGTGCCCCCTTTTTCACCACTTTCCTATTTCCCCATTTTCTTTTCTTTAAAAGAAAATAGAGCGGGTGTTAGCGGGAGTAAGCACTTTTAAGCAGTTATAAGCATGTGTGCACTTGTGTGTGCTTAGCTAAGCATAGATAAGCGTAGCTATGCATCATGCAAACTCGCGCAAACCCACTCACAACTGCTTAAAAGTGCCTTAGTCACTCTGTATGACAAGGCCTGTAGTCTGCTCATCAGCAAAATAAAATACCCCTTTCAGTCTCAAACCCCGGGCCTTGGACACACTAGACTGCACGGATTACCACTGGGCCACAGCAGATATACAATAACTTGGTGCTGTAATAAATATATCATGCATTAGTGTGAGTGAATGTAAAGGGAAAATAGGAATGCCATAACACAAATCTTGTCCTGTGGGTCTTTACCAGCAGGTTATGTGGAATGCTATGATTTGACTATCTTGATGTGATATAAGGATTTAAGCAGTGCTCTACCCGGCTAAATACAGTTGCCCAGAGTGTAGCAGCGCTTTACCCAGCTAAATACAGTTGCCCAGAGTGTAGCAGCGCTTTACCCAGCTAAATACAGTTGCCCAGACTTTGGCAGCGCTTTCCGTGAGTGCGTGAGTGTGAGCTTGTGTGCGCTTAGCTAAGCATCGCTAAGCGCCACGCAAACTCGTGCAAACCTGCTTACAACTGCTTAAAAGTGCCTTAGTCACTCTGTATGACAAGGCCCTTGTACTGCTCAGCAGCAAAATAAAATATCCTTGTCAGTCTCAAACCCCACACCTTGGACTCACCAGTCTGCATGACATACCACTCAGCCACATCAGATATACAATAACTTGGTGCTGCAAGAAATATAACATGCATTAAAAGGAGTGAATGTAAAGGGAAAATATGAAAGCCAGAGCAATACATTTCAAGACAGAAATATAACATGCATTAAAAGGAGTGAATGTAAAGGGGAAATACGAAAGCCAGAGCAATACATTTCAGGAAAGAAATGTAACATGCATTACAAGGAGTGAATGTAAAGGGAAACTACGAAAGCCAGAGAAATACATTTGAAGACAGACAGAAATATCACATGCAAAACAAGGAGTGAATATGAAGGGAATATAGGAAAGCCAGAGCAATACATTGGAATAACCACTGTTGCATGCTAGTTAATTTCCTAATTCCAAAACAAAGTACATACTCCCATGTATCCAGTGTTAGCATTAGGAGGTGTGAGTAAACTGACACACTGAGAAGAGTGTACTGGAAGAAGCAACAGTCAGGTTTCAGTACTACATGCCTTTCACTGTCTACAACCCAGCCTACAACCCAGCTTCAGATATGAGACATATACCAACCTTCTGACTCACACAAAAGTGTCCACAGCAAACAAGCATGGTCCCCACCTTGCAAAACTGAAAGGCCTACGCCTACCTAACCTATCATTTTATAGCAGTGTCCTGAAATCACAGTGAGAACTGCAATTAACACACAGCAGGCTGCATGCAATTACTAAATGGTGGGCACAAACTGGTGCAGAGGCCATCACATGCACTTGTGCAGATACCTACAAAAGCAACCTGTACTTGCTGTCCATACATGCAATTATATCATTGCAGCATATGGAGAGAGAGAGCAAGCAAGCAAGCAAGCAAGAGAGGCAGACAAAAAAACAAACAAACAAACAAAGGTGTTTGTAGACACCAAAATAAAAAAAATATTTAAAAAGAAAAATAAACGTCAACAGGTACAACAGACAGAGGTAAGAAATACAAAGGTAAGGTATGTAACAGATATGTATTTGGTGGGATGCGAATGATGTGTATGAAGGGTACTGTACATACTGTGAACCCTCCATATGTGTGCGCAGTCCATATCTATACATAAATGCAGATGTGCATAGGGCAAGGTACATACTGCAACTGTTAGTGAAGGCTAGACATATATATGTAGTTGAAGGTTGCTATGTCCACATATCTATGTAAGTTGTAGTGTGTGGCATTGAAAACAGCAAGCAGTGCAGGTATATGTCATGTGGTGGTTAAATGCTGTGGGACTGAGACAGTGAGGCCTGCTACAGCTATATAGCCTGAGGATAGCAAAATGCATTCTACACAACACTGTGCAATATTTTTACAAAATGGTATCGTCTCACAACTGTTTAATGATTCATATTCCCAACATGAAAGGTGGCCAGTATATGTGCCTATATGTGCATGTATATGTACAGCAATGGATGTTTACAAGTATGTGTATATATATATATATATATATATATATATATATATATATATATATATATATATATATATATATATATATATATATATATATATATATATATATATATATATATATATATATATATATATATATATATATATATATATATATATATATATATATATATATATATATATATATATATATATATATATATATATATATATATATATATATATATATATATATATATATATATATATATATATGTATATATATATATATATATATATATATATATATATAGAGAGAGAGAGAGAGAGTGAGAGAGGAGACACGGGGGCTGATGTAGTGCAACAGGTACCTGGTGACCAACGCATTGACTGAACACCAGTGTTGATTCTGCAGTACCATACCCCATTCCAAAACACTTTACACACTAACTACCAGATAGATGGTTGCCTGCCCAACACTGAAAGTGTCAGAAGGGAACATGGGACATGGTGTACAGTAGCCTCCCCTCTGATCATCACAGTTCCACACTAGTCTTGTAATCCCTCTATGTGGTACATGTCATCACAAAAGGTGTGCCATCTAGGGAAATATAGGTCAGTGTACCCCCTACTCCTCACAATGCTCCATGTGGTATGTACCTCACATGACAGCCACAGCAAGTGGAAAGGCCACAGACATACCTAACAAAGAGTGACACTGCCCCAAACACATGCCCTATGCAGACTGACTCACAAAACCACAGCTAGAGTGCATTGCATACATCATACACAGAGGTTACCACTGCCAGACATACAGAGGTATGTCACACCCATAGCGGTCAGCCAACCACCATGACAACACCTCACAATCCCTCTGGACTACATGACCTAGGGCCCTAATCCATGTCAACGCACTGAACAGCACATGCTGGAGGTACAGGATCCTATACACAAATATGCCATACACTGGACTAAACTACCCAGCATTAATAAACATGGCTCATCATTAGTAGATGTCATACATACTCCGGATGAATGTTATGGAGATAGGTAGAGTCACCTCTGTGTATCTGCTTGACAGGAACAAGTGTAGTCACATTACATGTGTGTCAAATGTCAGGGTAGCATATGGCTAGGCTGCTGCAGGCCCCGGCCCAATAGTGTATTACCTACCTATGACACAATGCGCACACACATGTACCCAGTGCAATACCACCTATGTGAGGTGGAATGAGTGTGATACTGACTGTGTGCAAGGTCTGTAAAGGTGTGATAGCTTAGCGTGAGGTTGTGTCTGTCATGGTAGTTTGTGTCCTAGGTGTGAGGGCAGAGAAAGATGTGTCAGTTATTGGGATGCAGACATAGTAGGATGGCATATGTTGTGACGTAGTAACTTGTGTATGACTGTGGTGTCCCATTGTAGGCTGTAGCAGTACATGTATGCTCAGTAAGTGGTACTGCTGGTGAATCCATGTCACATATGAACTGTTGTACTACCTGAAGCTGTAGGCCTAAACACCACAGTATAATGCATGTTCACATTCCCTGGTATCACTGCCTTGTGTGTTTCCTGTAGTCTGCACAGATTACATTCCTCAGGCATAGGTATCTGTAAGTAGGGGCACACAGTACTATGTATACTTGTGTATAAGGTACACAAGTAATGCTCATCTGTGTTGGCATACATTTGTGTGTTGTATGTTTGACTAATGTGTGTGTAATGATGCCTGTACCATGGCAACAATCACTTGTGTGTTACAGGGTATGTGTGTGTACCTAGCAACATGTATACTCTGTTACAGCAGTATGCCAGCTATATTAACAACCGTGCACATATGTTAGGTAGGGGTATGGCATTAAAGACTAGGGTGGTTTACTGTTAATACTGTAACTGTACATTACATTCATTGCATTGGATGACAATATTTGTCATGCATTAGCTTGATATATACCCCCAGTGTGAGGTTGTGCATTGTATCCAATACAGTGTGTCAAGTACTGGTGTATACTGGTTTGTTGTATGGAGTGTGGCAGCCACTGTCAGGCAGTTGTGGGCTGAGCACTGATAAGTGGTATTGAAGGTGTGTATCCTCTGATAGACAGACAGGTGCTATATCTGGCAGTTAAGTGATATCTGTACTTCATAATGTTGTGTGCCACATGACTTGCTCACACATATTGTTTAATTGTCTTCCAGGGTTATGGCTCATCGCCGTAATCCTGTGTATACAGCTACAAAGGAGGAGGTCATACAGGCCAGCCTGTATCAAAGCTATGCACGGCTGTTTTCCAGGTCAGTCAGCACCAGAATGAGCGCACTGCACTGTAGCAAGATCTTGTTCGCCGGGTAAATGACATAGGCATGCATAACCGGACATATGAGCAGGTACGCCATCACTGCAGTGATTTAATCAGACATGTCCGGCAGCATGCATCTGATATCCATAGGCAACAGCTTGCCACAGGTGGTGGTGCACCCATACATCCCCCCCTCACCAGAGTGGAGGAGCTGCTCCTAAGCATGGTGGCTCCTGGCCTACAGCAGCAGCAACATCATGCATGTGTCATCATGGAGGCTGGAGCTACCCAGCAGGATGACATGGAGCGTGCAGGTAATATGCCCTAGCTGTAGACTACTGTTACCTGTATTGTTAGAATATGCTTATGTGAGATGTGTACTGTGTGTTTAGCAGTTGTGCTGCCTCTCATGTGCAATACTGATATTTGGAATAGTATCTCCACACCTGTGACTGTTGACTGTTGTTCCACTGTAGATTAACACACTCACTCACGGCAGCAATGCCACAGTTGTGGCCACTGATAAACTGTGTCATATTCTTGTAGGTCTCTCTGGTGTGACAGCAGGGCAGACAGTACATGCTGGTGAGTGTGTTAACACTTTCATAATGGTATTGAAATGTGCATGTCATAGGTGAGGTGTAGGCCATGTACACATAACACACCTATGCATAATGCATGCTGTCCATGTTTGCTGTGAGACATTAATCATCACATTAAAGTCAGTAGCTGCCTCAAGCACATACACTGCACAGTGCAGCAGACATGTGTGGCAGCACTGTACTGCACCTTAGATATGCATAGTTGCTACAGCTGTACACAACAGAACACGTTTATCATATGCAGTACATGAAAACATGCTATACTCATAGCAGTCATTGCTGTGCACCTCAATGTTGTGCGTGTGCAAACATATGTACCTATACACAATATGCATAGCATGTTGTGTGTGTGCTTACATATGCCAGTATACACAATATGCACAGCAGTTGCTATCCAAAGTGTCACATATATGTCCTGGAATGCTAGTGGGTGTATAGGTCACTTGACACAAATTGGGTTGTGTCCATGTACAAATTGTGTTCCAGGGTGTAGCCAATCACTGAAAAATGACACAGTTGCAACAAAGCCATGTATACTTCCATTACATTGGGGAATCTACACTAGCACTGTATGGTCTTATGCAACACATATTCTGCATGCTGACACGTGTGCGGTGACTGTTTACCTTGTGATACTGACACCCACCTTCACCCACTATAGAGTATGTGTTGGATTGCTGGTGTGTGTGTATGTGCTGTAGTGAGGAGTGTATTACTGTGCATGTGTGCATGTGTTCATGTGTGCATGTGTGCATGTGTTCATGTGTAAACTGTAAAGTGTGTTTCCTGTCTTCTTATCACAGGTGCTGAGCTAGGGCTGGCCGAATGCAGCAGGGAACCTAAAGCCACTGCCACGAATAGTGCTGATGATGAGACATGTATATTGACACAGGGAGGTTTGACAGGGTCTGTCGTTGGTCCACCAATCGACAGTACACAGCGTTCAACCCCATCTATGCGCACACTCATACTGCCAATACATCCCTCACCACCAATGGCCATAGGCGAGGGACAGCATACAGTTGGCACTGACCAGGCAAGTGTGGTACCCATGGCACTTGCATCCCCTCACAGCAGCCATAGCCATATTCCTGGAACGGTACCACATAGGCGGAGGTTCAGGGGTTCTCGGGGGAGTACCGCTGGTTGTAATTCCCCTGGCAGGCATGCCCTCACTGGTCTCATGACATCCAGTATGTTACGGGCTGTAATGCAGGCTCAGGCACGTATGGAACGGTACACCAGGCAGGGATTTAGGGCGCAGAGGGCACATTACACCACTATCAATGACAGCATCCGTGACATTGCCAGTGCCATTCGGACTTACACCGAGGTCATTGGTAGATGTTGGGGGGAGACAATAGATGCCCTTCACAATATGTCATCCATGAGCCAGGACCGTGCGGGATGGTTGTGATGTCGACTCGGATGCATGCCAGCAACAGCAACAGCTGGCAGTGGTCGCAGATGGCCCCTGGGTCACAGCCACTCCTGTAGTGGCAGTACCAGCCCCAGCAATGCTGGGGCTGGCCTGTCCATTGACCATCCCAGTAGACCACGTGCACATGGCTCTGGCCATTCCCAGCAGAGACATGGGTCCAGTTGTCCCACCTCTGCCTCTGAGGCCAGTACCCAGTCAGGGTTGGTATCCGATACTGTCCGTAGCACACTTACCAGGCACAGGTACTGTGTCCGTGGCCAGAGACAGTAATCTGTACGGCCTAGCAGGTACAGTCTGTGGCTGTCCCACAAACTACTGTATATGGCAGCCACATGGTGGAGCTGTGTGCATGCAGGCACACACACATTAACCAAACAACTAAGGGCTCACACATACACACACACATTACATCAACATTGACCCATGCTGTACTGTTGTCCCTCACACACACACACACACACACACACACACACACACACACACACACACACACACACACACACACATATACACACACAGACATGTCGATTGGATGGGTCAATGTCAGGGTCTGGCAAACAACAAAACACCCTGTGCATATGATGATACCTGTGTCGCCTCCTGTCATCTGTAACATGGAGGAACAGGCTAACATGGTGCTGATGCACAGGGTGACACTATAGCAGTGTAGCAATATTAGCAAGTTGTTAACAGGAAATTGTAATGACATCCTTGTAGGTATATCTCAGCAGACATTATTCATCAAAGCTCTGATTGTCAATGTAGCATTGTTTACACCACTGTTAGGTCTGACTATGTTTTGTCCACCCATGTGCCAATTGGCTGATGTGTAATGTGTTGCCAGGATGTATTAGTGAGTGGACAGTATGTGTGCAGTACAGATTAGCAAGTGTACATCTGTGAACATGGTGGGTGTGCACTGTCTGTATGTCCGTGCATAGTAGGCACATGGGACGTGGCATACCCTGTTGTACACATAGCGAACATGTCACAGTATCTTTCAATGGCCAGTATGCATTCTACTACAGTTATGTACTAACATGGGTAGACATGTGTGTATGACATGGGTAGACACCATGCTGTGGGTGATACTGTTAGTATCTGTCAATGATTTGCGGTCTGGTAGTATACATAACCTCAACAGCATGACTATAAGCAATCATTGGATGTTGTCCTGACAAATGACACACAGTCATAGGGAGCTCAGTAACAGTTGTATCCTTCTGGTGCTACACTATAACACTAACCAGTGGTAATTACTGTCACCCATTCCTGTGTCCACACCTGTTTGGCATATAGCCCCCTTCAGTACATGCAAACACACTAGGGATGTGTCCATCCACATCTGGTAATGCATGCAGTGGCCTACAATCCATTCCCTGTGAGAAGCTGCGGCACAACCTGTCAATGGCAACAAATGTAGTCATGTAGTATGCAGGCTTCACACCTATGTACTGATTAAGGGAACATGTACACATATGTATTTGCAACACATATACCTGATGTGTGCAATGCACTTACTGTTGTAATCATAATATGCCATAACATAGTAAAAGCAAGACCCACACTGCATTGACCAAGAGTGACAGACACACAGTCAGCACTTGCAGGACTCAAACCCCTACCTAACTAGGTTATGATACTAGAGAGACAGATGCATTAGCATGGTGCACTATTTGCTTTACTGGGTGGTTTTCCTTCTCCGCCTGTATTTCTAGGGTGCTGACATCATCAGTCTTTCCAAAGAGGAATGTACATCTGTAGTGTGTTTTCTCAGACTTCAAAAAGGCCACTCCTTTCATAGAGAATTGCACACACCCCCCACACACAAACACACACAGTCAGCTTTTGCAGGATTCAAACCCCTACCTAACTAGGTTATGATACTAGAGAGCGACGCATTAGCACGACGTGCTATTTGCTTTACTGGGTGGTTTCCCTTCTCCGTCTGTATTTCTAGGGTGCTGACATCATCAGACTGGACATAGTAATGTGTGTACACTTTGTTTTATGCCATTCCAGGAATGGTCCATGTGGGTCATCAGGTGTCAACAGCTGGAACAGGAACTCATAATCCTTACCTTGTGTGATCTATCTGTGGACACATCGACATTCCTTCATATGTCAACACATATTTATGCACAGCTTGTTGGTTTTGTGGGTACTACATGTGTCTGGGATGTTGATAAAGGGCTATTCAAAGTGTATGTGAGACATGTGTAGCTGTGTTCAGTGATGTATGTCCTGTGTGGCTGCCTTGCAAACAGTCTAGCATGTTTGGGAACCATGATCCGCACATGAACATACCACGGTTAGTAGGGTTGTGTGTATGTCAGCTTCCAATAGCTTGGTTTATGACTTCAACCATGATGAACTCCATGGCTTGCAGATCATATTTCATAGGCATACTGGACTGTACATCCCATGGTGTGTTGTGCACCAACACATGTGTGGAGTGCCATATGTTGCTGTAACACATTCAACGGTTCCACATCCTGGTACTCCATTAAGTACAGAAATAGTAACTTGAGATTTGTGGACCAATGTAGATAGTAATCTCTCCTTTGATAATCACATTGCCAAAGTGGTTACAAACACCTTCTATATATGACACCTTATCACGAACGGGTTCACATCTACATCAAATGAGGTAATTGTGCCCCTCTACTCGTCAGTCATCAGCACCATACCTGAATACAATGGCGCTTTTGGGATGTACCTTAACCGAAACCTGCAGCACCTGGAGAGACCCAAAAGTTAATCTCCAAGAGGGTCATGGGCTACAAACAGATGTCATATGCAGCTCACCTAAGGAAACTCCAGCTCTACTCAGCTGCTTACCACCTACTCAGAGGCAATCTATGCCTGACATACAAAGCCATGTCAAATCCTGAATTAATGGACATGCTCCACCTCAAAAATCCAAGTCCCTTAGAGATACACGCTCCATGGACTTAAACCTCAGCACAGGAATAAAAAGGACATGCTGGAGGGACAGATTCATTTCCCAGAGGCTCATCTCACTCTGGAATAGAATCCCAATCCATATTAGACATAGCCCCTCGCTGACCCTCTTCAAGCCAAATCTGGACACATAGATGGGAAATCACAAATTCACCCCTGGGATCTCTTCTGTGTCCCTGCTCGACAGAGGCACAGTAGCCTAAATGTACACAGGCTATCTTGTGTGACCTACTATTCACTGGCACAGTGTAGTACTCTGACAGGGCTGAAAAGGCAAAACACACTCTGGCTAGGCTTGTACATACCCTAGGGCAGATAGCCTACTATCGACCTCTGAACCTATGCTTCTGCTCGGGATGCACAATATTTACTGCTGATACTGTTTGCAGGTCTTTATCGTCTTTGCTTTCCCAGTTTCTATGAACAGCTTAGGTATCTGTGGAACATGTGTGATCATGACAGGGTTCCACTATATTATATAAGTGTCTGTTGTCATGTAACTGTGTGCACAGGGTGGATTGCTGGATAGTGAGAGGTTCCCGGGTTAGCACATGCAACTGCCAGATGTGTGGCCCACTGCTGTAGTCAGACATGGCTTAAGTGTGTGAGCATGCCCAGTTCAGGCTTTCCATGTTTTGTTGCCTGATATATGTCTCATTTATCCAAGTATGTGAGCATGCCCAGTGTGACCTTTCAGTATGCTGCAATCTGAAGTCCACTACATTTGTGGATGTGTGTGAACATGACCGATATTAACATTTATACTGTGTGTGTTGGAAGTCAAGTTCTGTTCTTACTGCAGGACTCACCTTTGTGTCATAACTCAACAGGGATTATGCTGTGCCTGCAGGGTTTCCATGATATACTTTGCATAGACTTATCAACATTCCTTCATACTGGCTGAACAGTGCAATGCTGTCATGGTTTAGTGGTTCAGTACTTTAACTATGGTGCACAGTATCCTGGGTTCGAGGCCCATCACTGCTTTATATTTCCATACTGAGCAGACCAGACTGCTTAAGGGCCAGTTAAGCAAATATGAGCATGTTGGCTTTTATTCTGCTATGCCCTACTTAGACCAGGCTTGTCCGACATTGCTGTATATTCACCAACTTTGCTGGACATTGCCCAATATTACTCAACACTGACCACAGTTGTACTAGTTGGTGTGTGTATTCTGTTTGCATATACTACATGGTGGTAAATGCTGTTTAGCACTACCTTTAATTGCTTGACACATGGCAATCATGCCTCAGGTGGTGCTGCAGGGCTGCCTATGTTGGATGCACATACTACACTCCCTGTACATGTTTGAAGTAGGTAGTGTCAACTTAGGCATTCCTTTTACTATATGTGCGGGTCAGAGAGAGGTATAATTTCCAGGGTTCCTACTGAGCCAGTGTATGTGCTATGCATTGCCTCTTTGCCAAGGCCAAAGCACACTGGGCATGCCTCCTTTTGCCTACTGGGGCAGGCTCAGGTTGTTCCTCCTCTGAGTCATGCTCTGCCTGTGATAACCTTGGCAATGGTGGGGGGCTGTTTGGGCCAGGCCTATGCTGGTCCTGCTGCAGCTGTTTTCGCAGGATCATATTATGTAGCATAGCACATACCATGACAATTTGGGTACATGTAGTTGGAGTGTACTGCAAGGCTCCACCAGATGTGTCCAGGCACCGGAACCGTGACTTGAGCAGCCCAAACACATTTCGTGTTTGTGCTTGTGCCTCATTATGGCATTCCTGTTCAGGTGTGTGTGCGTTTCTCATGGGTGTCATCAACCACGGCTCCAGTGCATAGCCAGCATCCCCCACTAGGTGACCGTGTGGGATGTCCCCATTGGCAAATGTCTGGTACAGCTGTGTCAGATGCCAGATATGAGAATCATGGTAGCTTCCAGGGCAGCCAGCATACACATTCAGTATTATGCCCTGGGCATCACACACAACCTGGAAGTTGATGGAGGGGAAGCCCTTGCGGTTGAAGTAGACCATACCCTGCTCACCGGCTGGTGCTTTGATGCGTATGTGCGTGCAGTCTATTGCACCCACTACCTCAGGGTATTCTGCTATTTGCTGGAAGAGACGCATATTGCTGGCCAATACCTCACGGGAATTGGGGAAATATACATGATCACCGACATGTGCTGACATGGCATCCAGAAACTGGTGCAGTACCCTGGATGCTGATGCCTGTGATATCCCCATCATATCACCAGTTAGTGTCTGGAAGGTACCTGTTGCTAGTATTCGTAGGCCAACACATACCTTGGTTTCCACTGGAATGGGTTCCCCTCTGTTGGTTCTGTGTGTGAGGCATGGCCTGCACAGCTCAACAATTTGCTGCATGAGGTCTCTGTCCACTCTATAACGCTCCACTATCTCCAGCTCATGTAGCCCCTGGTAGGTTATCCTGGGCCTGTACACTTTTCTCCGTCTCCTCACTAGGGGTTGGTTGGAAGCATTCCCATTGTCACCACCCTCAGCATGTTGCATATGTCGGTTTATGACAGCAATGGCAGCCCCTAACATTTATTTGTCTCAGTTAAGCCTTTTCAGTATTCACTTCTCTTAGCTTACTGCAGTGCTGCAGTATCTCTGAGCAATACATGGTGAAAAGTTGTTTGCAGATTTTTAAGTGCTGGGCTGGGCTGGGCTGGTTTACTGCCTGTGTAATTGCCTGATTCTGATTATTTCCACCTGCTAGCTCTGCTGACTCTCCCTGGTTAACTTCCTACTGTTTGTTGTGCTTCCTTTTCCCTTTCCATTTCCTCAGGGGGCAGCGCCGCTCACACTAGCGCAGATGTGCGTACATGTGATAACACGTGCGCACACAGGCTTAGATGGACTTAATCTAGCTAATTCCTGCCTATACGTGTGCACACGAGCGCAGAGGTGCTTACAAGACCTTAAACTGCCTTACACATGTTTATGCCGGCTTAAACGCGCGCAGTGATGCTCCCACGTGCGCACATTGTCATACTCGGGTTTACAGGCACTCACGCGCGCGCATACACATTGCAAGCATTTTTCAGGAAACTTTGGTGATACCCACAGTGTGCACCTTCTATTTCTTGACTTTAGCTAGGATACCTGATGACACACCTCTTCCAGTGATGAGCAACTGACAGCCAACACATGACACTCTGCTCCAATGAGATTATATTCTTTCATACATACCCCCTCCTGGTGTCACCTATATCCTACTCTGTTACTCCCCTTATCCTAGTCTTACACTCCACTGACTGTGCTGATTTGCTATGTAGACTTGGGATTCACTATCCTTACCCTAATTTGCATAGGATTGCCTACTAATGCTTGGTTACATCTCTTAGACTGGGTCCCCCCATAGCAACCCCTACTCGGTAATCATGTTGTCTTCAGCCTGCCATTGCCTTGCATTGTACAATACAAATCACCATAAAATCCACATTTGTGGGTTTTCATTTTTATTTTTCTGTTTTTTAGAGTGCAGCCCGTTTGCTCGACGCTGCGCTACTCCTAAACATGGAATATCAGAAAAAAAAAATTAAATTAATTTTTTTTCATTTTGCATTGGGTAAAATTGCCAATGGCCATATATTTGGCCATTGGCATGCTTCCTCTACTGGATGCAACCTTTATTTGGAGCTGTCACGGCTCCGTTTTGCTATTTGCAAAACGGTACTCAGTTGTCAACTGAGTACATTTCTGCAGATAACACTACTCTTACTTGGACAGGTTCGGGTTTCCTGGATCGCAAATCTACCTCATTTGCATGCCTTTCAGCGGCAATTGAAGTAATTTGCATGTCCCGGCCCTGTCCGTGTAAGAGCCGTTTTAGGAGCTCTCTTACACGCCCCTACAGGCTGTTCCTGGATCGCTCATCGGACATGATGGCTGCATGGAGTCTTACTCTACTCTTAGACTCCGTGCAAGCCATCGTGAATCCGGCCCACTGTTTTATTCTGTGTTTCTGTATTAATTTATGAAACTCATAATTCAGCTTCTTAGTGGTAGACTTCATAAAGTGGAAAGTAATTACTTTAATAAACTTTTTACCCTACGATCTCAGTTATTTGGTTTTTGAAAGCAATTATTGCCCACCTCCTTTTTTATCTGAAATGTACCTTAAGTCATCAGTTCCTCTTTTCAAAATTAATGTAGCTCATACTACAAATTATTGACTAGGTTACTGTTTTCAGACTACATAGAAAGGAGGAAACAGTTCCTTAAACATGCATCAGACAACCGCAGGAACAGCATAAAATAACACAGATGACTTATTTACTTACGCTTCTGTGACCTCAGTGTTGTTTGACGTGGCCTT
The DNA here is from genome assembly GCF_019279795.1 of Protopterus annectens. Classification (NCBI taxonomy): domain Eukaryota; kingdom Metazoa; phylum Chordata; order Ceratodontiformes; family Protopteridae; genus Protopterus; species Protopterus annectens. The sequence goes on from NC_056729.1 coordinate 1,254,622,038, forward strand.
GTGTGCAGCTAGAAGAAGGGTCTCCAAAATGATTTTTGCAGCACTTCCTCCTTTCATACGTGATGAACCTGTAATCCCTTCAGGCTTATTAGAAAAAAAACACAAAGAGAATAGAGGTTACATCACTGCTTCCTGATCACCGATGCTCATCATAATCTCATTCTTAAACACGTTATGTTTCTTATTTATTGTATGATCATTGTACAGTTTCTCACATCATTTAAATAAGACCTACTTCATACCATATACAAGAGTGTTCATTTAAAAAAAAAATAAATCAAAACAATATTTCATTCTTCATTTGCAGAATGTGCATCATGCAGCAGGATTTACTGATTTATTTAATGTTTAAATATAATCATCTTGTATGGTATTAGTCGTTTGTGTTTGTTCACTCTACTCTGCACTCACTCTTATGTTTGCATCACCTTATATGTTATGTGACATAAGGAAGGGAATTGGGCTTGTTCACATATAAAAAGTGTTTCATGAAACAGAAATCAAGGAATCCAAGTGAAGAGCTGTAAGGCACCTAATATGGAATGGAATTTATTCAACAATGTAATAAGGCACTCTGTGGATTCCAGCAGAGAAATGCACACCACGTTCTCACACATTTATTTTTATGAAGTTGTAAAGTTATTTTTGTGTACAATAACACATTCAACTGCCAATCCATCCATCTAATAATTTTCTCTGTTTCTAGGCCTTCATCTCACTCATTAGATTGATAGACAGGCAAGTAAGTTTACAAGAAAATAAAACTCCGTAAGTATTGTTATTAAACTAAAAATGCTACCTATTTATTTCTCAGCGTCATTAACAAATGTATATAACTACTTGGACTGTAGAACAAACACATGATCGAATGAAACTCAGATATTTTTCTCATTTCATTTTTTCAATTAAAACACATATGAAGAAATTCATTCTTGACTTCTTTGTCTGCAATGAAAAAAACAAAGCATCATCATCCACAAAATAGCAAAGAAATACTTCCATGTGACATCAGAGATTATGAATTATTTTGGTATCTTAATTTCCTCTTTTATAAGTCATTGTTATGACCATCATCTTTGTATCCATATTTACATGGGGGTGGGGGGATATCACATCAGCATCAGTCACTGCAATTCAGAAATGCTACTACCAGTGGCAAGCCTTCTTTACTACTGTCAATAGCCATTTCCAAATCAGAGATAGCCCTACCATAGTGTTTTACCTTAGTGGAGTGGAACACCGCACTGGGCTGACTTGCTGGACTCATGGAAATATAGATGAGGCATTCTAGAGGAGAGGTTTATAATAATGAGTCATATGCATTCCACTGGAAATGCCTGTGCTTTGCTGTATAAATCAACAGCAACAGCCACATTTATTAACAAGGTCAAAAGATCACATTCACCCACTACTTTCAAGGGGGGAGATCACGTTAGAGGCAAGGGACAAAGAGTTGTGGCTTCATGTAACAGTGGTATGAGTGGGCTCAAAAGGTGTGTGAGTGTGTGTGTGTGTGTGTGTGTGTGTGTGTGTGTGTGTGTGTGTGTGTGTGTGTGTGTGTCCGCACACGTGCGCTTGCATGTACAGTATATGTGTGAATGGGTGAGCATGTCTATGAGTGAGATAGTGTGAAGTATGAGTGTGTTTGATGTATAGTAAGTCCCTGTGTGTGTTGTAATATGCGTGTGTGTGTGTGTGTGTGTGTGTGTGTGTGTGTGTGTGTGTGTGTGTGTGTGTGTGTGTGTGTGTGTGTGTGTGTGTGTGTGTGTGAGTGTGAGTGTGTGTGTGTCTGTGTCTGTGTGTGTGTGTGTGTGTGTGTGTGTGTGTGTGTGTGTATATGTGTCTGTGTGTGTGTGTATGTGTGTGTGTGCCCGCACACATGCGCTTGCATGTACAGTATAGCATGTACAGTATATGTGTGAATGGGTGAGCATGACTATGAGTGAGATAGTGTGAAGTATGAGTGTGTTTGATGTACAGTAAGTGCCTGTGTGTGTGTGTGTGTGTGTGTGTGTGTGTGTGTGTGTGTGTGTGTGTGTGTGTGTGTGTGTGTGTGTGTGTGTGTATGTGCCCATACATGTGCATTTGCATGTACAGTATATGTGAGAATGGGTGAGCATGTTTATGAGTGAGATAGTGTGATGTATGAGTGTGTTTGATGTACAATAAGTGCGTGTGTGTGTGTGTGTGTGTGTGTGTGTGTGTGTGTGTGTGTGTGTGTGTGTGTGTGCATGTGTTTGTTTGTGTGGAGGAGGGTGTATGGCTACCATACCTCTAAACTCATATTGACTAATGAGATTGTATATTTGCTTCTGGGGACAATCGCTATCCAAATTATAAAAACATTCCTGAAGGTAATATTTTACAACATGTATGAAATGTATATATCATTGTATATAATGTACTGTATGCATCTGTCATATTTATGATCCAGAAAGCATTTCTATAACATATATAATGCTCATTTCCAGAGAGCACTCAAACACTTGGCTTGTATCCCATGTATTCCAATCCCAAGTTCTTTAAACTGCTTTTTTACACTTTTGTACGATACTGAAGAGTACTGCAGCGGCATTTACAGATTATTTATTGTAAAGTTCTGTGCTTTTCATTGATCTTGTTGCTGATTTCTCTGCATTTTAGTCTTTTTAGAAGTATGTGTTTCTAGCTACTTTGTTTGATTGTCCTGTTTGAAATCACTTTGGATGAACTGTAGTGAATTTTTGAGTAGAAGGTGTACTGGTCTGTCTGAGCTGGACATCACATGGGCAAGCTTTATGTGAGATTGCTTGAGTGGTCAGTGGGACTATTTGCTTTGTTTTCTCAGTTTTCTCTGCATCTTGTTAATTTGGCACATTTCTGCAACACTGCTTATCATCCAGAGTTGGTTAGCAGTGCTCTCTCTCTCTCTCTCTCTCTATATATATATATATATATATATACATATATATTGTCAGTAACACACACACACACACACACACACACACACACACACACACACACACACACACACACACACACACACACTCACATGGTATGGACCAGACACATAGGCAGACGTATGCTGCAGCTCTTAAATACAATCTCTATAAACCACAATGACCTCCTGGACATTGCACAAGGAAAAAATATCTTCAGCAACCTCAATAACATTCCACAAAATCAGCATCTTACATGAATAGCCACATCCCACTGTGTCACAGCTTCTAAAACCATAAGGTACACTACCACACAACCTAATATTTTAGCCATAGGAGACTACATTATGAGACACACAGATGTGTCACTCATCAGGCTAAGTATGGAGAGAATTATGGTCATCAGTCTGTCAAGAGCAAAGAACTATCAGATCATGTACACATGTAGGTCATTGGACCACAAATACCAGTATGGCTCAGTCATTGTCTATGTAAGTGTAAACAACCTGAGACATACCTCTGTGGACTACATGAAGAAAGACATGATGTAGCGCATGTGCTATGACATCACCTATCAGGCCCTCTGGAATCCTTATTTAACCATAGCCTCCAAACAGGCTTTGTGCCTCACAAATAGAGAGCAGCAACAGATTTCCCTGCTCCTCCTCCATCATTCCCAGATACTTAAAGCTGTTAACCTGTTCCACCATTTTCCCCTCTATCTCATTTCTCACCTTCTTTTGGTTCCCCCCATTTGCTGCCATTACCACTGTCTTATCTGTACTCAGTTTATTTATTTATTTATTGTACATTTGTTAACCGGGTAGTGTCCGACTGGGCCATGGAGTCCGTTTTCAGTAGAGACCCAGGGAGAAAAGCTCAACACGTACAGTTATTATACAGATAAACATACAATCATAAAATTAAACACCAATGATAATAATACACTTAATACAAAAATAATGCATGTATATTCCAGTTGAGCAGAGATAAAACTTAAGATGTTGCTAGCATTGTTGATACTGAAATATGAAATGATTGAAATTGTTTGAGAGAAGGGGCTATAGTGTCATAGGTTGTAGCCCACTTAAAATGTCAGTGAATACTGCAAAGTTAACAATCTAAAATGGGCTGAAGCAAGAAAGATAAAGTTGTTTTGGGAGGGGGAATGAGAAAAAGTTGATTGGGAGGGATTTCTTATCCAGGAGAACAGCTGGTGCACAACCACCTTTATTTGAGATGTTCTCTGGATTTGGTTTTAAAGGTAGAGTAGTTGAGAGTGTTTTGGATGAGTTGGGGGAGAGCATTCCAGGCCTTAGCTATTTTATTCATCCCATGTACCTTCAGGTTTGCATTCTATTGCCCTATCATTTGCTGAAGTTCTTGTTCAGAGCTGGCATGTAATGTCACAATCTGCATACAGCAGCTTTTTTGATCTTTTCTCAACAGCCTGTTTGTTAATGTAGTTCATCATCAGTATGAACAGCAGTGGACTAAGAGATGAACTCTGATGCACATCCATTCCCACTCAGTACTCCTCTGCAAGATCAAACACTGTATTTCAGTCATTGGGTCTTTGTACATTGCTTGCACTAATTATACCAATGTTTCTGGGACTTTAAACCATCACAAGATTGCCCAAACCACTTTTCTTGGGACTTTATCTTATGCTCTCTCCAACTCTAGGAATGTCCGGTTGGACTCTTTCCTTGTCTATCTCTTTTTCTTAACTGTCTCACTGCAAACATCTGGTCAGTTATACTGCATCCTGATTTGAATCAAAACTGCTCATCGCCCATGTTATTTTCTACTACTCTGCATATTCGTTTATCAATCACCCTTTTCAGAACTTCCATGCAGTGTGACAGGAATTTGATACCTCTGTACTGCCCACATTTGTGGATAGTCCCTTTGTTCTTGCACACCTGCACTAGTATTCTTATTCTCAAATCATCTGGGTATGCCCTTCTCTTCATACTGCTATTAGTACCCTCAGGAGTAATTTCTGACCTATGTCACCCAGCATCTTTATTGTATCTGTTGTGACCTTATCTGAGACTGCTACTTTCCCTGGCTGTTGGTTTTTCTTCTAGGGTGGACTTCTCTTCTTCTTCTTTTATTGTAGGTTGTATCTACATTACTGCTTCTGTGGGGTTTTCTTCATTCAGAATCTGCTGAAACTACTCCTTCCATCTGCCTTTGATTTTATATGGGCTGGTGGGCAGGTTGTTACTGACGTTCTTTATGAAGGGTGCCTGACTATCTTCTTTATCTTTCTGTATTTGTCTTGAAGAATAGAATTTCTTTGTGCCATCAACAAAGTCACTTTCCAGAAACTGGATAAACTGCCTGTGATGCCTTATTCATTGCCATTGCAAATCCTCTTTTAGCCTCTTTGTTAGCCAGCCAGTATTCCTTCTTTGCCTGGTCCAACTTTTCTATCTCCCACTTTTTCCAGCACTTATTCTTTCTTTTGATAACTTCCTGGACTTTTACATTCCATCACCAGCTTTCCTTATGTACCATATTTCTATACCTGGCTTGTCCATATACCTGTTATGCAGACCACACACGTTGTTTTGAGGTGCTGCCATTCTTCTTCAGCTCCACCTGTTTCTTCTTCCTTAGGGGCTAGAGCCCTCAGTATTTCCTTGAAGTCTTGTGCTTTTTCTCCTATCAACTTCCAGATCTTCAGCCTAGTCTCACTTGACATTAGAGCCTTCACTGACCACTGCCAGCAGCTGATTGTGGTAATTGGTGGTTTATGCTGTGGGCTGACTGCTTTATTGGGGATAGCCTTGCAATCGCAGATTCTATCCCAATATCCTTTCCTTATTTGGATGAAGTCTACCTGAGCTGCACGTTGGTCACTCTTGCATGTGATCTTGTGACAGTATCCCTTGCAGAACCATGCATTGGCTACTGTCAAACCATTTGCCAGACAGAAGTCTAGAATTTCCTCTCCTTCTTTATTCCTGTTGCCCCAACCATGTGGACCCAGGCAGTCCTCATATTCTGTTTTTGTCTGTCCTGATATGTGAGTTCAGGTCCCCCATTATCATCACCAACTCATGGTGTCCTGCAACTGCTGCTAGAATTCACTCTTTCTTTACAATCACAACCCTGTTATGCAGCATAGGTTAAGATTATGAATAGTGTCCAATCCTTATACTGCACTCTGATTGTCATAAGTCACTATTTTTGATGACATCCTTCATTGCCTTTCCGTCTTGTTTCATAGATACAGAGGATATCCAGCCTTCTCATTATCATAATGTCATCCACTTCCAATAGTTCATGTTTGGTAGGTGGATTAGTTTTATGTCCAGCTTTCACTTAGCAAAGCTATCTCAGGTAATTGAGAACCAGCAGGGCACGAGCTTCCAAGGCTGTTGAACTATATGACTTAAGAGCACATTCATCCCTCCCAACATTAGCATGCATCCTGCCATAGGTTGGAATAGGCCAAGTCATCAACCCACTTAACACTGGAAATACTGATGTCCAGTTTTGGAAACATTACCACCATGACTTAATCTCTACAGCCAATTGTGGCTAGCCCTGACACAGCGAGAAGTCTAGGATATGAATTCTCCTATCTTGTGGATACTGTAAACCACAGTTGATGCCCAAAGCAGTTTGTCTATACAACTATTCCTCTTTTAGACCACTATCTGGAGTCTGTACTGTTCCCCACAGCTCCATTATTGGGCGAGTTTGAGGTGGAAACACTCAGCATGTTTTTGGGAGGTAGGAGGAACCCCACAGAGACACAAGGAGACCCAAGGAAAACATGCAAACTTCATACAGGCATTGATTGGAGGTCAGGATTGAACATTGTACCATGTGTGTGGGAGGTGAAGACCTTAGCCATTATGTCAACTGGCCTTTATGCAGATTGTTACTTTACTACTAATTTCCCAAACATTATTTGAACTTGAATTTCTAAGTTGGTGCGTTTTCCATGAATCTGCTGGTAGAAGTTGTTTTTTTATAGTTGGATAATTTATTGTCTGTTTTCATGTTGGGACTCCCACTTGTTTATTCCTCCTGATATTAAGGTGGTCTCTTATAGGAATGTTGTAAATAGCTCTGGTGGCTCCTTGATGCCCTTGATTTATGGGTTCATACTGGGAGATGTGTGGACGATCCTGATTCTATAGTAGAGACATAAAAGGCTTCTCATGGGAGTTCCAAACAAGTGACCCTAGAGCATGAATATTCTCCATCTTGGGCATCCCTGCCATGGTTTTCTTATGAAATTCATGAAGTGTATAGACTTTGATATGAATTGAAATAAGCTCAGAGAAGACTGTTCACTCAATTACAAGTTTAGGACAGATAAACATCATGCTATTTATCAATAAGAATTCATATATACAAAGGTTGTTTTATGAGGTTTCTGCAGCTTCTAACCATTCAGCAGTGCTCTTTTAGGTGGTTCATAGGATGTGTAGACAGCAAGGGCACAGATGACTGATTTACAGCATATTTTGAAACTGTGGCTAGAACCTCATGTTAATAATGTAAGTTAAAATCTAGACATTTTGTCTGTTGCTAAAGTAAAACTGACACTTGATAAAAACTTAAAAAATATTAGTATTCCATACTGAACCTAAGTCTTCTGTACATCTAGTTGCTTTATTCAAACGTGTGTTGTTAACTAAATTTGCAAACCCCAAGTCAAACTTGCATCCAGCAGAAGTGAATAATAATAATAATAATACACCTTCACTTAAGTATGTCCTTTTGTCTTCAAAGAAGAAAAAATACTATTATCTGAGTTAGATTTATAAGTTATATAAAAAATAGCAAATAGTAAAAGTCTGTACAGATAATAACAGCAGTAGTATGTCTGTGATAGTTGTTAATACTACATGACAAGTTTTGCCTGAAAGTATGTCTAAAGAATGTGATAATGTTATACTTTTAACTATTCAAAGGTTACAATCTGATTTCTATTGCTGTGCTGATAATAAAATTAAGTGGACAAATGAGGTGGAAGGAAACTATATTCAAAGATGATTAAACTCGGGGAGCATGTTTATACAAATGATATTACAATATGCCTGTACCCTTGTGGTGATAGACAGGGAAGGCACTACAGTTAAAAATATAGTAAGGTATACAGATACAGAAACTAAGGAAGATTCAGATAAATTTCATAAAGAAACAAAAGGGAAACTTGAACAGAGTTGTAAGAATCTGCTCACGTAGCAACATTTTGAATAGTTATTTATGAATGGATAAGAAAAAAAGTTATGATTTTGGATAGATTTTACTGTCTTGTTTTTATGAAGGACATAGAACATTTTTCAAACTTTGCCCAGAATATCAAAACAGTGGACACAACCAAGGGTTTGGCAGCTGTTTCTTACTCTTACTTATTGTGGAAGTCCAAGTTTTGAGAGTTGCAATGGATATTGTAGGTCCAATTGTAAAATCATGTACAGGACATCAGCATCTCCTGGTGACCACTGATTGCACAACACAGTTCCCTGATGCAGTGCCCCTATGGACAATTAATGTGAAATCTATAGCAAAAGAACTAATCCTGCTCTTTTCCTGAGTAGGAATTTCCTGGGAAGTTCTTACTGAACAATGAGGTCCATTCAAATCCAAAGCAATACATGAACTTTTTAAATTTTCTAAGGTGAACCAGCAAAAAAAGAATCTATATTCTACCCTCAGACTGATGGGCTAGGTAAATGCTTTAATAGAACTTTAAAGTCTATGTAGTGAATATAGCAAACTGATTACAGTCCGATATTGGGAAAAAGACAAACCAGTTACGTGCCAGAGTGACACATGACCTGACATTATCAACTGTTAAGCACTCCCTGCTTATGTTATTAATGTCATGTCTCACTCCAGGCAGTGAAATCTGCCTGTACTGACTATCAAACAAAATACTTGTTTCTGCCTGCTCTCCATACAAGTAATGTGTCAAAAACTTCTTAAATAATCCATCCATGTCCTGAAGGATACAAACTCTGAAATTCCAATGCATGTCATTATTTAGTGACTTCGGTGCTCAGTAGTTTGCCCCAAAAAACATGGATTTTATGAGGAACAGACCAAAAATATGAAGCAACAATCTGGCCATTGTGCAAAAATCAAGGCAGTTGAGAGATATGAAAGTTGTGTAAATGTAATGGACTTCATTACACTGCCTCCCTGACAGTGCTTGCTAAGTGTTTTATCACTTTGATAGCCAGTTTTTCCCTGTAACTAGTAATACATGGACAAGATAAAGCTCCATGAACTACAGAGAATTATGATCACTTCACTCTTTTATTTATTTATTTTATTTATTTTACATTTGTTGACCGGGCTAGTCTAGCTGGATACATGTCCATTTTCAGTAGAGGCCCGGGGAGAAAAGCTCCAAAGAATAGAGGTAGATTAACAAAAACATCAGAAGATCAAGTAATAAGTATTACATTCAAAGTCAAATGAACAAGTAATAGGGTTATACAAATAATTTAAAGAGGTAAACAGACTTAGGTAGTTGGACTAACATGGCTACAATGAGGACCCTTGCGGTTTGGATTGGGTAGAAATTAGGTAGTCCTGGGATGTTTACTATTAATCTGGATTAGAACACGGGCATAGCCATTCGGACTTTAGGAGATCTTTGAGTTGTTTTTTGAATTGGTGGAGTGAGGTCTTGTGTCTTAGGTTGTTTGGGAGGGCATTCCAGGATTTTCCAATAGAGTTAGCATAGAGTGCTTCACCTCCCGAGTTGTTAGATTTAATAGTTTGTATTTGTAAGCTTTTGGATGACCTAAGGGATGTAAGGTTAGAGTAGGGGGTAAATATTTTGTTCATTGAGGGGGTTTTGTCAGGATGGTGGATTGCTTTGAATGCCTCAGTGAGTTGATTGAGTTTGAGAATGTTGGGTAGTTCTAACCAATCAAGTGTCCTTAGATTGTTGCAGTGATGTGTGCGATAGGGCATTCCTGTTATAAATCTGGCTATGTGGTTATAGGTTGTAGATAGTTTGTTGAGTTCTCTTTTATTAAGGAAGGAGAATATCAGGGAGGCATAGAGGAGTGTGGAAAGGAGGTGAGTCCGGGCAATAGTTAGTTTAGTGTGTGGGGTTAGGAAGTTCTTAATTCTATACATGGACCCGAGTTTTTTGTTTACCGACTTAATGGTCAGGCTGATATGAGTATCAAATTTAAGCTTGTGGTCTATGGTCACGCCTAGTAGTTTGGTGTGGGAGACAGGGTCGATTATGGTCCCATTATTGGGGGTCACGTGAATGGTGGGGCGGTTGGTGCTAGGAGATTCATTTCCTTGAGGGGTAGAAGTAGTGGGGAAAAACAGAAGTAATTTGGTTTTGGATGGGTTGAGTAAAAGTTTTAGTTCCAAGAACCATTTTTCAACTAGGGAAAAACAGTTTTGGGTTGCGACTTGGAGTTTGGCGAGAGAGATGTCAGAGCAGATCAGGGTGGAGTCGTCTGCATATTGTATGCAGGTGGCTTTGGGAATGATAGAGTGCAGATCATTAATAAATATGGAGAAAAGAAGAGGGCCAAGGATAGATCCTTGGGGAACACCGATATTTGTGGGGAGTAGGTCGGATAAGCTATTTTCCCATTGAACAGCCTGTTGTCTACAGGAAAGGTAGTCATTAAACCAGTCTATGGTAGTTTTGCTAAGATAGAATGCCTCCAGTGTGTGGATCAACTGTTGGTGATTGACCATGTCGAAGGCTTTGGATAGGTTGAGGAAGAGCGCAGAGGATATTAATTTATTATTTCGATTGTGGTTAACTGAGTCAACAAAGGAAAGGAGAGCAGTAGTTGTGCTATGATGGGGCAGCCGTGCTGGGTGTGAGACAGGAGATTGTTTCGAGTAAGATGGGTAATGAGCTGCTTGTGAATGCAGCGTTCCATGATTTTGGCTAGAGGAGATAGTATGGCTATGGGTCTGTAGTTTGATGTGTCAGTGGAAGATCCACCTTTATGTAGAGGGATGATGTGGGAGATTTTCCAAATAGAGGGAATAGAAGCTTCTGAAATGGATCGGTTAACCAAGATAGAAACAGGGTAGGCTATGGCATCAGATGCAATTTGTAGGTAATTGGCTGGGAGTAAGTCAGCTGCTAAGGTGGTTGGTTTGAGTTTATTTAAGAGGGTTCTAATATAGGAGGTAGGTACGGGTTGAAGGTTAAAGGAGGGTTGAGTTGGGTCTTTGGTTGAGGGTGTAGCAGGAGAAGTAGTAAGTTGGTTGGCGAGGGACTGGATGGTTTCTGTGAAAAATGAATTAAAGGTGTTGGCTATTTCTTTAGAATCTTTACCAATGAGTTTTTCAGGGGTAGGGGTGGTGGATTTACCTGGATGAAGGAGGTGATTGAAACTGGCCCAGAATTTTTTGGGATTATGCTGGTGTTTATCTTGGAGTTGACAGTAATACTGTTTTTTGTCAGACAATACGGCTGCTTTAGTTGAGTTTCTAAGCTGAAGAAACTTGATGCGATCTAGTGGGGTTTTAGAGGTTCTCCATTTGTGCCAGGCCTTGTCTCGATGTTTAATTTTGGCTTTAGTATCCTTTGTTAGCCAGGGTGCGATGCGTACCTTAGTTCTAGTAAGACGCTTAGGAGCATGCGAGTCAAATATTTTTAGGAAAGTGTTATTAAAATATAACACACTCTCATCTAAGGGTAAAGTTTACTCTCAAGGTGAATTTCTTGACATCCATGTCTCAAGCACGTAATGAACAGGTTATGATCAGGGAACAGTCCATAATCCTCTATGCTACGAATGGCTGTTGAAATGGATGGGAGAAACTGCTAATATATCTTCTCTTTGCAGTAAGGCATGTAGCACAAGCCTCAACTGGACTCACAACAACTGAAGTGTTGTATGGAAGACATCCCAAGGCTGGCAAAATATACTACAAAAAAGATTGGAGGAGGAAAACACACCCTTAAAAGTCAGGTAGAGCATTTTACAGACCTGCAGGAAAGATTAAGAGTTATAATGTCTATAGTAAAAGATCATATTGAAAGATCACAGGAGACACAGGGGAGAGAATATAACAAAAATGCTTATCTCAGAGAATTTAAGCCGCAATTTAAAGTACTTGTTTTAGTATATAATGCTGAAAACAGATTCCTTGAAAAGCAGCAAGGAGGTTTTAAAACTGTTGAAAAAAGTGAGTGAAATAAATTACATGATGAGACAGACAGGGAAAAAGAAAACAACATTAATTATATCATATACATTTGCTGAAGCCATGGAAAGAAACTGAGGAATCTGTAGTAGATGTGTTTACAGAGGAAGTATAGGCCTCCACAGCATCTCCTAAAGCTGAAATAGATCATAGGATCATAGGAAGTTACTAAGCTATTGGCCTTGAGGTCCTTACAAGCCTAACCAAGAATTTAGCCCATGCTCTAACATGTCAACACCCTGTGCCACTGTCCACCAGGGACACAGGTGGAATCCCAGGGGTGCATCACTGATGAAGGCCTTGGGGCCGAAACCGGTTTGATTCATGGTTTATATATTATTTTATATATATATATATATATATATATATATTTTTTATATATATATATATATATATATATATATATATATATATATATATATTTTTTTTTTTTTCTCACTCTTTGGTGCTGGCTTCTTTTTTTGAGTTTGAAAATGCTTTTTGGGCCTTTGCACCTGCCTTACGCATGAGTACATTGTGTGGTAGATAGCGTATTTTCTGTTCCCCATCCAGTTATCCAGGTTGTACTTAAAAAAGGTTAATGAGGTACTGTACTTGACATGGGGAGTGAGTCCATTTCACAAAAGGGGGAGTCTCTGGGACACAAATCTGTCCCACCCACAAGTCCTGTTGATGTCACAGACCAGGTTGAGGTCGCGCATCTGGGTTACTTGAGTGGAGCTTGACTTGCAGATATGCAGCAGACCCAACAAGGTGGGGTCTGAGATTGCTTTGTATGTCAGACAGAGGTCACCTCTGAGGAATCCGTAGGAGAGTGAGTAGAGGGAAAGGGCCTTTAGCTTATCTGTGTAGGGGAGATGTCTGATGCCCTGGATTCACCTGGTGAGGAACCTCTGTGGTGTCTCCATCTGCTGCATGTGCTTTGTGAGGTATATGCTGAAAGGGGTATTGTACTCAGTAATGGGTCTTATAAGGGAAGAATACAAGGATTTTATGACCTCCTTGTCCCTGGATGAGATACCCTTACTAATAAGGTGGGCCATGTAGAAAGCTTTCTGTACAACAGAGGCAATATGGTGGTCAAATGTCAGTTTGCTATCAACCTGGGTGCCCAAGTCCTAAAGACTGATTGCATGCTTAAGAACTTAGTATTAATGTGATAATTTGTGGGGACGTCACTCTCTCCAAAGGGGATGATGATGTATTTTTTGGCATTCAGTTTGAGGCTATGTTTCTGGCACCAGTCATTTGTTTGGGTGAGACCCTTTTGGAGGATGTCCACATCAGTAGGGGAATTGATGACAGCACCCAGCTTGCATTCATCTGCAAACTTGGTCAGCCATAGCCCACTGGTTTTGGCCTGCACCTCAGAAAAGTATATCTCAAACAACAGAGGACCCAAGACCGATCCCTGGAGTACACCGCTCATTACAGGTCTACTATTTGAGGTGGCTTCCCCCATTTTGACTAGGTGGGTTCTATCAGTGATCCAGTTTGCTACCCATCTTGTAACATATGGATTGATGCGTATTTGAGAGAGTGTATCTATTATACCAGATTGGGGGTACCAAAACAAAACATGAAAAAGTCAAACAGAAAAGCCACATAAGTGAAAACAACATAAAGACTCAATTAAAAGCTAACTTTGTCATCATCCATGATTTTTATACTGTGCTGAATTAAACAGGTTCTGCCAAGGAAGCACATAAACATGTCTTTACTCCTGACTACAAATTCCTTCACTTCTTGTTTCCAAGATATTGATAATGTCTCAACTATTTTGAATTTTGAATTTTGCATCAGTAAGGACTTTAAAACTTAGTGAGTAGCCATGGATATGTATCACTTGTTTGTCCTTAAGGAATGATTTGAATATATTGCATGGATCTTCTACAAAGGAGGGTTAAGATATAACACAATAGAGACCCTGACTTGCATGGGTCTGTCTACTGTTTTTGCCTGTGTGGCTTTTCTGAGTGACCTTTAAACTTTTTTTTTTTTTTTTTTTTTGTTATCTGGGATGTTTTGTAGCCACCATAATATTATGAACATTGGGCTTTTTTATAAGTGGAGGATTTCCAGACAATGGCCAAACTATGTACTTATGCAAGTCCACAAAAAAGGGGGAAGTATAATATATCTGTAGCTAGTGAAGGTTGATTTTATTTGCCTGAATGCATCAATAAAGTCATAAAAAGGCAGTGAGCATTCAGAAGCTAGAAGCAACACAACTAGATGACTTGCATGCCTTTAGGATTTCATTTCCATATATCTTTTGTGCCTCTCTAAAGGAGATTTAATATATTACCCAGAGGAATTTTTTGTTTGTCATGGTCAAAATACACAGAAACCTTTGAAGACAAGATTTACCAAAGATACAAATGTAAATGTCCATATATTGGACATATACAGTATCTTGAAAACAAGATGCAAAGGAAATTGTGTTCAGGAATTAAAACAGATTTCCTGAATTGCCTAGTAGAAATAAACAAACAAACAAATAAATAAATAAATACATAAACTACTCCTGTTTTTTTCCCAAGTCACATAGCCTTGAAAAAAAGTAACTTCAAAATCACCCCCCTCGACAACACTGACATTGAAGTAATATCTCATACTAAATTGCTTTGCATGACCATAGATAGCAGCCAAAATTTGATCTACATATTATAAATGCAATTTAAAAAAATGTACCAAAAGTTAGGAATATTCTACAGAACAAAAAAAAAACTTCCTTACAATACCTTTCTTCAAACCTGTCTAAAACCTTAACTTGAGCAATGTCACAACAAGACTGCCTACTCTGCTGCAAACAAACCCAATCAAAGTCATCACTCTACCACTTTAAAAATATCTAAATTAGCTAGCGGTAGTTCGCCAATTTATAAGCGGTGGTGGTGCTGCAGTAGTGTTGTCGCCTCATAGCAAGACGTTGTCCCGTTCGATTCTCAGCTAGAGTGTCTTCTATGTGGAGGCATACGTGAATGGGGCATGCCTTCGTTGAAGGTTGTACGTCAGGGCTGGTATCCCGATATGTAAAAATCCACCACCAATCATTAGCGTACCGGAGTTCCACTGTGGCGACCCCTAACTGGGAAAAGCTGAAAGACACAAACAAACTTCACCAATTTATGTACAGCCAATCAATCACAGCACAAAAAAACAAAAAAAAACAAAAAAAAAAAAAAAAAAACAATCCTTCAGCCTGGCCAGCTCTTAGTACAGTTCTCCAAAATCACACCCCACGACTGACTCTTTATCATACACAAATCAATAGAAATCCACAGGAGACTCGCCACACTACAGCAAAAACCTGGAACTCAGTCCCAATAACAATCAAATCATCACCTAACAATCACATGTTTAAAACTTCTTGTGAAACATTTTTAACTAATTCATGATTCTGATCAGGCTCCACAACACGCTGCTTCCTTTAATTCATTGTTCTCTTTTATCCCACTTCTGTCTTCTAACCACAGTTTTATCTCACACCCTACTTTTTTGCAACCATCCATTGCCCTACTTTACTACCATCTGCTGAAAATCTTACTTACTACACTATTGAAGTACTTATCCTTTACATACTCATTTGTAATTTGAAAATATCTCTTTCTCCATTAAAATTATACACATACTTCCTCTTCTCATGTATACACACATTCATTTGCTTTCTCTCATCTCTGTTGCATTTGTCACGTTATTAATAATCCTTTTGTCAAACAACCACTGCCTCTTTTTAACTTCTAAATTAATGTATTTTCCCTGCTTATATCACATTTGCTTCTCTCTCTCTCTCTCTCTCTTTTCACTTCTTCTCATAGGTTCATAGGTTGGTACTAGGCTATCAGCCCTAGGGCCTATACAAGCCTAGCCATAACAATTCCCTGGCTATTTCTTCCCACACTATTTACTTCCCTGGACCCCTGTCTAGCAGGTCGACTGATGTGATCCCCGGGGTGAATTTCCTTTCTTCCATCCAGTCGTCAAGGTTCCTTTTGAAGAGGGCCAAAGAGGCACTCTGCTTGACATGTATGGGCAGTCTATACCAGAGTCTGGGGAGTCTCTGGGTCAGGAATGAATCCCTCCAGCATGTTTTGTTTATTGTGATGACAAGGTTTAGATCCCTGGAGCATGTGGCTCTGAGGGATTGAGATTTCTTTAACTGTAGCATGTCCAACAGCTCTGAGTTTGACATGGCCTTGTATGTTAAGCAGAGGTCGTCTCTGAGTAGACGATATGTGACAGAGTATAGCTGGAGTTTTTTAAGGTGGTCAGCGTAGGGCATCTGCTTTAGGCCTGCATTTCTTTTAGTGAGGCATTTCTGCGGCCTTTCCAGTTGTTGCAGATGTCTTGAGAGGTACATACCAAATGGGGCGTTGTATTCTATAATGGGTCTAATCAGGGATGAGTACAGTGGGACAATGACCTCCTTTTTTTCTGGATGAAAAGCCCTTAGTGATGAAGTGTGCCACATAGAAGGATTTCCTGGCTGTTGTGGTGATGTGGTTATCGAAAGCGAGACTACTGTCTACCTGTGTCCCTAAGTCTCTTATCACACTTTTGGTGTTTAGTGTACTGCCACCTATGCGGTAATTCATGGGTACATGTTTTTTCCCAAAGGGGATAACTATACATTTCTTGGCATTGAGCTTGAGCCCATGGCTCTGGCACCAAGCATCTAATTCTGTAAGGCCCTTTTGTACAGTATCCACATCATTTGGGGATTCAATAATGGCTCCCAGTTTGCAGTCATCTGCGAACTTTGTTAGCCAGAGTCCCTTAGTGTTGGCCTGTACTTCAGAGAAGTATATGCCAATCAAGAGTGGTCCCAGGACTGAACCCTGAGGTACTCCACTTGTCACTTGTCTGGAGGTGGATTTGGAGTCAGCTACTTTTACAGTCTGGGTTCTGTCAGTAAGCCGGTTGGCAACCCATTGGGTGACGTAGGGATTAATGCCCAGCTTAATAAGTTTATCTATGATTCCAGAGTAGGGGATGGAGTCAAAGGCCTTGGCGAGGTCTAGATAGGCTGTGTGGACCACCTGACCGTTGTCCATGGCTCTGGAGACTGATTCGAAGAAGTCAATCAGGTTCAGGAGACAAGATCGGCCCTTTAAGAACCCAAACTGGGTGGGATCCAGTGTTTGAAGGTTGCCAATGTCTTTGTTTATAAGTTCCATGATAATACCCTCCAATTCTTGCTCTCGTTTAAAAAAATAAGCTTAGTTCTCTCATTAGACAATCTTATGACTTGTTTGGTTACTCTGCTTTATATTGTATTATATTATATTTATAAAACGATAAGCAACTCATATTATATTATATTAGAAATGAAAAAAAATGACAATCTGTATCAAATGTTTCTGTTTGATATATTCTACTGTTTTGCTTTCATGTAATATGTTGGAGCTTTTCTTCCTAAGCCACCAGTAAAAAATGAGTAATTGCCCATTCAGACTTTCCAACTAAGCACATGCCAATAAATAAATACAGAAAGAAAGAAGTTTAATCCAGTACAACACTGAATCCATGGCTGGCGAGAAAGTAAATCTGAAGCATGCCAAGTAACAGAATCACAGTGTGAAGCAATTAAGGAAGCAGCCCTAAAAAGTGCTTAAACTTTTGGTCATAGGAGAATGATGAGAATAGCCCTATTGTACTGTTGTAATGAGTCTGTATGATCTTCAGAAAATTAAATAGCGTATCTAAATGTTACTCATATGTCAAATTCTGAGTGGTTGAACTGATTTAAAAAAAAAACAAAGTGAGCAAGGCCGAGTGTCTGTCCACCTTGGACCAAGCCAAAAAAAAAAAAAAAAAAACAGGCTGATTCTACTAGCATTGAAATTAAGAAAAAAATGAAAATGTTCACATTAGATGGACTGTTTCATTGCAGAGTACTGCCTTTTGGTCTTTACAGAGCACCTGCAATGGTGGGCAAGGTGTTTAGACTCAATATATGTATCAATCTACCTGGGTAATGCCACTGTATTTTTTGAAGACTAAGAAAGACAGCTCTTTATAGTTTAAACTGTCTTAAATTCCATATGTCAGGCTGGGTTAACTGCTAAACCAGCTAAGTTCAAAGCAAGCATAGATGAAGCCTCCAATTTGAATTATTTAATAGGTCAAGGGATATTTTATTTATAGGTTCATAGGTTCATACTAGGCTATCTGCCCTGGGGCAATTATAAGCCTAGCCCGATTCTGTATGGCTTATGCCACCCCTTGATTTGAGTATACTGTGCCATTTTTAAGGTTTAGTTTACTGTGCCTCTGTCTAATAGTGACACGGGAGTAATCCCTGGGACAAACCTACGATCCCCCATCCACCTATCGAGATTCTTCTTGAAGAGATTCAGTGAGATGCTCTGCCTCACATGAACTGGAATTCTATTCCAGAGTGAAGGGAGCCTCTGGGTTATGAACCTGTCCCTCCAGCAAGTTCTATTTATTTCTGTGCTGAGGTTCAAGTCCTTCGAGCGTGTGGCTCTAAGGGATTTAGATTTACTGAGGTGGAGCATGTCCATTAATTCTGGATTTGACATAGCTTTGTATGTCAGGCATAGATCGCCTCGAAGTAGGCGGTATGCAACTGAGTAGAGCTGGAGTTTTTTTAACCGAGCAGCATATGGCATCTGTTTGAGACCCTTGATCCTCTTGGTGAGATACTTTTGGGGTCTTTCTAATTGCTGCAGGTGTCGGGTAAGGTACATCCCAAAAGGGGCATTGTATTCTATGATGGGTCTGATGAGGGATGAATAAAGGGGCATGATTACCTCTCTTGAGCTAGATGTGAAACCCTTCGTGATGAAGTGGGCTATGTAGAAGGTCTTTCTAACCACTTTGGCAATGTGGTTTTCAAAGGAGAGATTGCTATCAACTTGGGTCCCCAGGTCCCTAATAACTTTCTCTGTACTTAATGGGTTTCCGCCTATGTGGTAATTTGTGGGCACATTGTTTTTGCCAAAGGGTATGACTATACATTTTTCTGGCATTTAGCTTTAAACCGTGGCGCTGGCACCAGTTATCTGTCTCTGTGAGACCTTTTTGAAGGATGTTTGTGTCAGCTGGAGAGTTGATTATGGCACCCAGTTTGCAGTCGTCTGCGAACTTGGTGAGCCATAGTCCTCCCACATTTGCCTGTACCTCGGAAAAGTATATACCGAACAAGAGTGGTCCCAGGACAGAACCCTGTGGGACGCCACTTGTGACCGGTTTCGAGTCTGACATGGCTCCAGCAACTCTCACTCTGTGGGTTCTGTCTTTGAGCCAGTTTGCGACCCATCTTGTGATATAGGGGTTTATATTTAAGCTGGATAGCTTATCTATGATGCCCGAGTAGGGTATTGTGTCAAATGCCTTTGCAAGGTCTAGATAGGCTGTGTGGACTACCTTCCCTTCATCTATGGCTTTGGTGACTGTTTCGAAGAAGTCAACCAGGTTCAAAAGGCAGGATCTGCCCTTGACAAAGCCGAACTGGGTAGGATCTAGTGTCTGTAGGTCCCCAATGTCTTTGTTTATGAGCTCCATGATGATCCTCTCTATAGCCTTGCAGACTAAGCTAGTCAGGCTTATGGGGCGATAGTTTCCGGGGTCCGTCAAGGCTCCACCTTTGTGGAGTGGGACCACTGTTGCTGTACGCCATTCTGTGGGCACATATCCTGTAGTGAGGCTGAGATTGTATAGCTGTTTTATTTGAGGGATTAGTTCCTCTTGGAGTTCATGTAGGACGCAACCTGGGACGCCATCTGGTCCCATGGAAGCAGTGTTTTTTGCTTTGGAGAGGGCAGCCTTCACCTGAGCATCAGAGATGTTTGGGAGGCTGCACTCTGCCGGGATAGATACTTGCTCTTTTGGGGGGGAGGGGGTGGAGAAGTTTGCACTGAACCTGTCTGCCAGGATATTGGCAATGTTTGTGGGTTCAGTGTATTTTTTGTTGTTTAGAATCAACTCAGAACAAGTCTGGGAGTTCATAGGTTCATAGATTAGTACTAGGCTAACTACTCTTGTGAGCCATTTCAAGCCTAGCCAATTACCCCATGTGAATCAGAAACCTGCACCTTTGTGTGTGTAAAAAAACACCTTAACCATTATGCCATCCTCCCACCCCTATTTGCATCCCAGGTTTCTAACATAACTGAAAAAAGCCTTATGATTGTCTTTGGTGTCCTGTTCAATTTTTCTCTCGAAGCTGGCCTTGGAGGATTTTATGAGGGATCGTAATTTTTTGCTAGTACTGATCAGAGATGCCTTCCCTATTAGGGATTTTGCTCTATCATGTAGTAGCTTCCTCCTTCTGTTGTACAGTTTATTTATGGCAGGGGTCCACCAGACTGGACGCCTGCCTTTGGATGATTGGGTCTTGGTTTTGTTTGGGATAGCATGATCCATGCATTCCTGGAGATGTCCGTAGAATGCATTTATATAGGATTCTGCAGTTTGGGCCGTAGTTTCCACTGGCCCTGGGGCCTTGAAGGATTCCACTTCGGTTTTGAGAAGTGAGAAGTTCACTTTTGAGAAGTTTTTCACTGTGGTTTTCTGGGCTGGGAGTGGGGTCGGGATGTGGACATCCAGTGAAATTAGTTTATGGTCTGATCTTACCAATGAGGGATATACTTCTGGTGTGGAGCATAGAGTCCCCATGTTGGTAATGATCAGGTCTAGTATGTTGTCCCCTCTTGTGGGAGTGGTGACTAGTTGTTCCATAGCATTTGAGTTTATAATTTCCAGGAACCTTTGGGCTAACGTGTTGGGGCTTGAGTAGTGCTCCCAGTCAATGTTTGGGTAGTTGAAGTCGCCCAATATAATGGTGTTTGGAGAGATCTTCATGTTCTCCAATGTTTTCAGGAAAGCCGAGTGGGATTCCTGACTTTGAGAGGGTGGTCTGTAGGATGCTATAAACTGAAAAGCAGTCTTGCCCACTGTTAGTTGCACATGGATGGTCTCCGATACTTCGTGCAATGCCACTAACCTGGAGGTGTGGATATCCTTGATAAATATGGAAACTCCCCCTCCTTTTGTGGTTCGGTCCGGGTTTTGGGGCCGAAAAGCATGATATGAGGTATAGCCTGGTAGTGCTGGGGTACTCTCTGGAGCCTTGAACCAGGTTTCTGTCACTGCACAGATATCAATGTTCTCCATAATGAGGAGACCTTCGAGTGCGTGCATCTTGAGGTTAAGACTTCTGGCGTTTAGCAGCATTACCCTTAGTTTCTTGTTCCTTGTGCTGTCTATGGGGTGGGTTTGACTTTTGAGCCTTGCCTAAAAAAGGCACTATGGGGGTGGCAAGAGCCTTTGCCAATATCCGAAAGCCCAGTGGTGACAGGTGCAAGCCGCCCCTAGCGAAGCAACGTGGCTTGTCGAGCATGTCATCCCAGGCTGACAGACACTGGATCCCCTTTGAATGACACCAAAATTTTAGCCAATTGTTAAAATCGATCATTTTGTCTTTGTACTGTGGCATCATTCTTGGTGAGGGTAAAATGCTGCTCAAGGTCAGGGTCATACCAGCCTGGGCTACATGATCAGAGAGCTCCTCTATGTCTCTTTTCATGTAGTCCAGGGAGGTACGTCTCATGTCATTCACACCAGCATGTACAATGACTGAGTCATATTTGTATTTGCTTTGGAGTGACCTGAGTGCTTGCGTTATGTGGCGGATCCTAGCACCCGACAGGCAGCTCACCGTGACCTTCTCTTTATTCAGCCTGGTGAGCGGGACGTCAGTGTGTCTGACAATAGAGTCACCTATTACAAGAGTATCAGGTGTGTTATTCAGCCTTAAGGGCTGTGGCTGCTTGGCACACTGACTTTGTGGGTTATGTGTTGTGTGTGTTTTGTTTTGAGGTAGCGTTTGCTTGGATGTCTGCTTTGAAGGTCTCTGTTGCTTAGGTAGATTTTTATTTAGAGCCTCCGAGTATGTTTTTGTGTATTTATGTGTTTGGTTCGCTGATTTATTTATTTATTTACATTTGTTGACCGGGAGTGTCCGACTGGACGTAGGCCTATTTTCATTGGAGGCCCGGGGAGAAAAGCTCCACAGTTAAAATAAACAGGCAGTAGTTACATTGGATTACATAGCGATTAACAATTTGATTAACACAGCAATTAATTACAAACATATTTACAGATGAAGAACATAGTACATCAGAAGACAACTAGAATCTTTATCTGCGAAGTACTTAACAGACATTAACAAATGTTACAATAAGAAGTTCCTGCTGTATAATAAGTACTAAGCTTATGGGCATCTGAGCTTGCTATAATCAAGGTAGTTAGTGAGGTGGAAAGAAAGGTAGTGGTTAGATGGGGTGGGTGATATTAGAGTGGGAGTTGCAAGGGCATAGGATATTGAAACCACTGGAAAAGAAAACTAAAGCAGTCCAGAACTGTCCCATGCCAACCACTAAGGAACAGGTTAAAGGGGCATTCCTACCATCTAAAGTTCTGAAAAAAGCAGAAAGGTGCAGCTTTATGTTAACTAAACTCACAATCCAAATATAAATAACCTACTGAGGATCCAATCACTGGTTAAAATAATACATTTTAGTAAAATAATAAATAAAATGATTGAGCACTCTTGTCTTAACAGAGAGACTTCAACAGCGATTGGATCCTTAGTGGTGTTTTATATATATATATATATATATATATATATATATATATATATATATATATATATATATATATATATATATACATATATATTTGGATTCTGAGTTTGGTTAACATAACTCTGCACCTTTCTACTTTATCCAGAATTTTGATTCAGTGTCTAAAATTCTGACCAGAAGAAACTTGGCCTGATACCTCCCAGTTGTCACCACCCACTTATCACATCATCATCAAACTAATCCTAGTTTCAAGTTACTTTATACAGCCCTGTTTTCAGTCTCTGTGGTGAACACAGTTAACGGTGTTCATTTCCTTTTTCCTGTCAAAGCGTTTTTAGTCCCTGATCACTGGGAAGCAATAAGGTTATTCTGTTTTGTGTGTGTTTGTGGTGAGGGTGGTTAGGCAAGACTCTCATTGTTTACTTTTTATGAACTCGTCAAAAAGCTTATCTTAATTGTGCAGCTCTTAATTGCCTTTATTTATTCTGTTTAGCGAAACTGCAAGTGTAGTCAAAAGAGTAGAGCTGAATGAATTCATACCACATCTTAGTAGTATACTGACATATTGCCCTTATTCTGCAGTAGAACAATCTCAGAATTGGGGTGTATAACTATCACAGGTTGTTGTAATGTACCGCCCCCATTGTGACAGTAAGTTTTGGACTTCATTGTCTAAAATGAATTTGTTGCTTGCGTTACACATACACTTTTTACAGCAGGTCAGAAAACCGTTACACTTGCTAGTATTGAGAAATAAAAAAACAAAACATGAAAAGAACAAGTCTGCTTCTACTACTGTTCAAAACTTGCATCATTCTAATGCTTTCCACAGAGTCAGTGACAGTCATGCATAACATCAGAGCACTTAGCTAACATTCAGAAATCCACACAAAATAAAATAAAAAAATTAAATGAACGGAATACTCTGCTTACTAACATTTTAACTTTGCATTGCTCATGTGCTTTCCTGCAATGTAGCAGCAAGTGAGGTCAAAAATACCAGAAAGGCTACTTTTCTCTGAGGATAACAAGCACAGGTGAAACTAATGAATGACTCAGTGAGAGCTGTTGATAGTACAACTGAATTTGTGATGGAATTTGACTAAGGCCATTGAAACCTTCTGTAAGCACCCCTCCCCCAGCCCTTGCAGCCAAAGATGGGACATGCTCAGGAAGCCAGACGGAAACTGTAAAAAAATACCAGAATCAAACAAAAAACCTCTGGGACTGTCCCTGGCATTTTAGGCCTAGCTTACTAATATCTTAAATTTATTAATAACTGTGTTACTATTGCTTGCCCTCTGACTGACCTGACCAAGAGTACGCCTCCCTAAATATAACATGGACAGTTGAATCAGAACAAGGCTTTAGGCAACTAAAAGATACATGCTATGCTCAGTACTAATATTAATAGCTCTATATTTTTGATGCAATGCTTATGGCACACAGATGCATTTGAGGTAGATATAGGTACCATCACACAGAGAGAAAATGAGCCTTCCTCTTAAAATGCTAATTTTGTTGGTAGAGAATTAATGTTATTTAGTGGTTATGCCTCTCTCTTAAATGGCTTTAAAAGCAAATTGATCACAACTCAGAACTGTAGATATGGGCTTTCACCTTAGAGTCTTAGAATTTCATGATCTGACATCATCCAGGCAGCAGTCAGTTAAATGTAGATGGATGTCTTAGCCTTGCATCTCATTTAAGAATGCCAGAATCAGCCCCTTCTATCCTGAGATAGGGGGAGCATTCATTGGGGCATAGTGACTGCTGAGCCTGAAAAATGCACCTGCTAGGGCATAGTGACTGCTGAGCCTGAAAAATGCACCTGCTAGGGTAGCAATTGCTAACGGGTGCATCATGAAAAAAATACAGGGTAGGCGGGCAAACCAGAAACATGTAATTCTCTGTCACAGCCAATGAGGAGTAGGTGCAGCTTATAGTATATGAGGACAATTTACCAATGGAGAAAATCATATTCCTGTCTTCAGGGTCAAGAGGAAGGGTTTTGAAGAGGAATTTCCATGGAGCTACATGTGAAGGATGAAGGCAGAATGAAAGATGTCTTTGAATATTTGAAGAGGAACATGATGGTGGAAATCCCTTGCCTATAAAGAGTCTTAAATAAAAAGACTGAAATTTTTAAGCACTGTTTTTTTTTTCATTGGACAGCTTTGAGGTGAGCACTGTGTGTATTCTGGAATACTGATTTTTTTGCATTCATTTTTAATGTGTTATCCACATAAGTGGGTCAGTCTATAGATCTTTTTTAGCCAAGACTCAGGTCAAAGGTAAAAATGAAGTAATAGGTAGAAACAATGAACAGTTAACATCTATTCATGTAACATTTTATACTCATAGGTGATATAATATGAAGTTGTAAATAACACAAAAAACAGCAAAGCAATTAAAACACAACACAGACTAAGGTTTCCACCTGTCCTTCTTTGCGAGCAACAATCACTTTGGGCAGCTGTGTCCTGAGGAAAAAAAAACTAAAAATGGCAAATGTCCTGAGATTTTAGCACAAAAATATTTCTCAAGATGCATAAAACAAGTTATTTTGTATTTGAAATACCTAAATGTTATATGAAATAGCATAAGCAACTCAAATACTACAAGGAAAAGCTTTTATTTTGGCAAAAAAGTGAAGTTCTGCCCTTTGCACTTGGCGTGGGTATGTTTTATCCTGCAAAATCTCATGTTTCTACAAAAAGTCCCACATTTGGACATTTGAAAAGATATCAGCCCTAGCAATAAATACAAGAAAGTTAGGGTCAAGTACTTTCAACCTATTGAGCTTATAGTTCCACAAGTCTGAAATGACACCTACACTCTGACAAGGGTAAGTTCGCTAGAGTCTTATTGAAATCTAAATAATATTTAGTGAAATCCTGCAGTGACAAAATAGGTTAATGAGATTCTTTTTAAGCTAAATGAATTAGGTTTGCAGCATTATCTAGTATTTACTTGTGGTATTTGTTTTGACTAAAGTCTACTGGGAAATTTTTATTTATTTGCTTTTTCTTGTTTTATTTCTTGCAAGTTTTTCCCACTTTTTGGTAAAAGGTAGGAATTTATACCTTTGGAGATAGTTTCATATGTTTTTGTTGCTGCAGAGTTATGCAGATGTGGTGTAGGGATAAGTTCATAGGTTCATAGGTTCATACTAGGCTATCTGCCCTAGGGCATTTATAAGCCTAGCCAGAGTGTGTTTGGCTTTCGCCACCCATTTTAAATTAATTTTGCTATGCCCTTTTTCGAGGTTATTATACTGTGCCTCTGTCTAACAGTGACACAGAAGTGATACCCTGGGTAAACCTACTATCTCCCATCCACTCATCAAGATTCCTCTTGAAGAGAGTCAGTGAGGGACTCTGCCTAACCTGGACTGGGATTTTATTCCAGAGTGAAGGGAGCCTCTGGGTTATGAATCTGTCCCTCCAGCATGTCCTATTTATTTCAGTGCTGAGGTTCAAGTCTCTCGAGCGCGTAGCTCAATGGGATTTGGATTTTCTGAGGTGCAGCATGTCCATTAATAATGGGTTGGACATGGCTTTATACGTCAGGCACAGATCGCCTCTGAGCAGGCGGTATGCCACTGAGTAGAGCTGGAGTTTCTTTAACCGGGCAGCATATGGCATCTGTTTGAGCCCTTTGATCCTCTTGGTGAGGTACTTTTGGGGTCTTTCCAGTTGCTGCAGGTGTCTGGTAAGGTACATCCCAAAAGGGGCATTGTACTCAATTATGGGCCTGATGAGGGATGAGTAAAAAGGCACGATGACCTCCCCTGATCTAGATGTGAATCCCTTCATGATTAGGTGGGCTATATAAAATGTTTTTCTAACCACTTTGGCCACGTGGTTGTCAAATGAAAGATTGCTATCAACTTGGGTCCCCAGTTCCCTAATTACTTCTTCTGTACTTAATGGATTACCACCTATGTGGTAATTCGTGGGCACTTTGTTTTGACAAAGGGGATGACTATACACTTCTTGGCATTTAGCTTGAGGCCATGGCTCTGGCACCAGTTGTCTGTTTCTATGAGGCCCTTTTGGAGGATGCTTGTGTCAGCTGCAGAGTCGATTATAGCGCCCAGTTTGCAGTCATCTGCGAACATGGTCAGCCACAGTCCTTCCGTGTTGGCCTGCACCTCTGAGAAATATATACAGAACAGGAGAGGTCCCAGGACTGAGCCTTGTGGGATGCCACTTGTAACTGGTTTGGAGTCTGACATGGCTCCAGCAATTCTAACCATGTGGGTTCTGTCCTTGAGCCAGTTTGCAACCCATCTAGTGACATAGGGGTTTATATTTAAGCTGGAGAGCTTATCTATAATGCCCGAGTGGGGTATTGTATCGAAGGCTTTTGCAAGGTCCAGGTAGGCTGTGTGGACCACCTTCCCCTTGTCAATGGCCTTGGTAACTGTTTCAAAGAAATCGACCAGGCTTAAGAGGCAGGATCTGCCCTTAACAAAGCCGAACTGGGTAGGATCCAGTGTCTGTAGGTCCCCAATATCTTTTTTTATGAGGTCCATGAGGATCCTTTCCATAGCTTTGCACACCAAGCTAGTCAGGCTTATAGGGCGATAGTTTCCAGGATCCGTTGAGGCACCACCTTTGTGGAGAGGGACCACTGTTGCTGTACTCCACTCTTTGGGTACATATCCTGTGGTAAGGCTGAGATTGAGCAGTAGTTTTATGTTTGGGTTTAGCTCTTCTTGGAGTTCATGTAGGATGCAGCCCGGGACACCGTCTGGTCCCATTGATGCTGTGTTTTTTGCTTTGGAGAGGGTGGCTCTTACCTGAGCATCTGAGATGTCAGGGGGGCAGCACTCTGCTGGGATATATATCTGCCCTTTTGGTGGGGAGGGGGGGAGAAGTTTGCACTGAACCTGTCAGCTAGGATGTTGGCAATGTCTGTGGGTTCGGTGTATTTTTTGTAATTTTGGACCAATTCTGAGCATATCTGGGAATTTCCACCCAGGTTCCTAACATAACTAAAGAAATCCTTGTGATTATCCTTAGTGTCCTCTGCAATTTTTCTCTCGAAGCTGGCCTTAGACGATTTTATGAGTGCCCATAGGTTTTTGCTAACACTGATCAGAGATGCCTTCCCTTTTTAGGATTTTGCTCTATCATGTAGTAGCTTCCTCCTTCTATTGTATAGTTTGTTTATGGCTGGGGTCCACCAGACAGGACGTCTGCCTTTGGAGGATTGGGTCTTGGTTTTATTTGGGATTGCATGATCCATGCATTCCTGAAGGTGTTCATAGAATGCATTTATAAAGGATTCTGCGGTCTGGGCCGTATTTTCCACAGGCCCGGGGGCTTTGAAGGATTCCACCTCGGTTTTGAGGAGTGTGAAATTTGCTTTAGAGAAGTTTTTCACTGTGTTTTTTTGGG
Source organism: Protopterus annectens (assembly GCF_019279795.1). Lineage (NCBI taxonomy): Eukaryota > Metazoa > Chordata > Ceratodontiformes > Protopteridae > Protopterus > Protopterus annectens. The sequence goes on from NC_056729.1 coordinate 1,254,650,163, forward strand.
CAGGGGGTGGGGTCGGAATGTGAATATCAAGTGAGATTAGTTTATGGTCTGATCTTACCAGTGAGGGATACACTTCTGGTTTGGAGCATAGAGTCCCCATGTTGGTGATGATCAGGTCCAGTATGTTTTCCCCTCTTGTGGGAGTGGTAACAAGTTGTTCCATAGCGTTTGAGTTTATAAATTCTAGGAACCTTTGAGCTAGGGTGTTGGAGCTAGAGTAATGCTCCCAGTCTATGTTTGGGTAGTTGAAGTCACCCAATATAATGGTGTTTGGAGAGACCTTCATATTTTCCAGTGTTCTCAGGAAGGCCGAGTGGGGTTCCTGGGTTTGGGAGGGTGGTCTGTAGCAGGCTATAAACTGGAAGGCAGTTTTACCAACTGTTAGTTGCACATGGATAGTCTCTGATGCTTCGTGCTGTGCCACCAACCTGGAGGTGTGGGTATCTTTGACGAATATTGATACTCCCCCTCCTTTTCTGGTTCAGTCCAAGTTTTGGGGCCGAAAAGCATGGTATGAGGTATAACCTGGCAGTGCTGGGGTGCTCTTGGGACTCTTGAATCAGGTTTCTGTTACTGCACAGATATCGACGTTCTCCATGCTAAGGAGAGTTTCGAGTGCATGCATCTTGAGGTTTAGACTTCTGGCGTTGAGTAGCATTACTCTTAGTTTCTCATCCCTTGTGTTACCTATGGAGGTGGGTTTGTCTTTTGAGCCTTGCCTAAGAAAGGCGCTATGGGAGTAGCAAGAGCCTTTGCCAATATCCGAAAGCCCAGGGGTGACAGGTGCAAGCCGTCCCTAGTGAAGCATCGTGGCTTGTCGGGCATGTCATCCCAGGCTGACAGGCATTGGATCCCCTTTGAATGACACCAATACTTAAGCCAATTGTTGAAATTGATCATCTTGCCTTCATATTGAGGCATCATTCTTGGTGAGGGTAAGATGCTACTCAAGGTCAGGGTCATACCGGCCTGGGCCACATGCTCAGAGAGCTGCTCTATGTCTCTTTTCATGTAGTCCAGGGAGGTACATCTCAGGCCATTCACACCAGCATGGACAATGACGGAGTCATATTTGTACTTGCCTTGGAGTGACCTGAGTGCTTGTGTTATGTGGCGGATCCTAGCGCCCGACAGGGAGCTCACCGTGACCTTCTCCTTGTTCAGCCTGGTGAGCGGGACGTCAGTGTGCCTGTCGATAGAGTCACCTATTACAAGTGTATCAGGTGTTTCTTTTAGCCTTAAGGGCTGTGACTGTTCAGCACACTGGCTTTGTGAGCTATGTGTTGCACGTGTTTTGTTTTGGAGTAGCGGTTGCTTGGGTGTCTTCTTTGGAGGTCTCTGCTGCTTAGGCAGATTTTTATTTAGAGCCTCCGAGTATGTTTTTATGTGTTTATGTGTTTGGTTTGCTGCCGTGGTAGGTCTATGTGAGACTGGAATTGTAGTGAGTGTGATTTCCTTCTCCTCCTGACGGGTTTCGCCAGTACTGAGTTGAGAGAGTTTAGTCTCCAGTTTGGCTATATGGTTGCATCTCTCACATGTTGGAATTTGTTGGTAGGAGGAGAGTGTTGTCTGTGTACATGAGGCAGTTGTAACATTGCCTCAAGATTCCCAGATTCACCAGCTGGACTGGAGAAGAGATTGACAACTGACCTTTGGACATGCTAGAATAGTATTGGGAATTCCTTTATAATTGAAAAAAAAGGGCCAATGGGGAACAAGGTACTGAACGGGAGTTTGTGAGGGTGTAGTGCTTTTAATTTTTTAGTGCTGACTTATATAATTGCTTTAGTGAGCAAGTGCCAGGTAACTTAAATGCAATGTGTTACAGGTAACTTAAATGCAAAAATGACAAACAGTAACTTTCTTTCAAGTGAAACAAGGAAATAAGTACAGTAAGCAATGCAGATGTCACTAGGGATCCACAGAAGCGCTGAAAAGCCGCGTTTTAGGTGGAATTAGCATTTCAGGGAAATAACAAGCAAACAAGCATACAAACAAAGCTAGATTCAGCAGGCCTGGATCTAGTCTATGCTACAGCAAACAAGGTGTACCAATTTAGTAAGAAACAGTTCAAATATGCAGGCACTATAAGCCTTTAACCAGAAATTCCCAGCTCAGAAGGGCAGAGTCCAGCCTCTCCTCCCACAAAAGTGCAGACCACGAACCTTCTTAATGTAAAATAACTGGCCTGAAGCCCAAGTGCTTAAACCAGAACTAATATACTTTTAGAATAACAGACACTGAGCCCTCAATCAGCAGTTCCCAACTTAGAAGGATGTAAGCTACCTGTTCTGCCACCACAGTGCAGGCCACAAACCTTCCTAATATAAAACTGGTCTGAGCCCAAGTGCTTAATCCAAAAGACTTAGAATGATAGCTACACTTTAATCAAGTTACTACCAAGCAGTAATAAATACAATTGAATACTTTAAAGAATGCCTGGATTAGTGCTCAAGTTATACAAACAAAGCTAGATTCAGCAGGCCTGGATCTAGTCTATGCTACAGCAAACAAAGTGTATCAATTTAATAAGAAGCAGTTCAAATATGCAGGCACTATAAGCCTTTAACCAGAAATTCCCAGCTCAGAAGGGCAGAGTCCAGCCTCTCCTCCCACAAGAGTGCAGACCACGAACCCTCTTAATGTAAAATAACTGGCCTGAAGCCCAAGTACTTAAACCAGAATTATTACACTTTTAGAATAACAAACACTGAGCCCTCAATCAGCAGTTCCCAACTTAGAAGGATGTAAGCTACCTGTCCTGTCACTACAGTGCAGAGCACAAACCTTCTTAATGTAAAACAACTGGTCTGAAGCCCAAGTGCTTAAACTAAAAGGCTTAGAGTGAGTTACACCAAGCAGTAATAAATACAATTGAGTACTTTTAAGATGACGCAAAAGCAAAATAAAGTAGGAAGAAACACAAATACAGTAAAAGCAGATTTTTTTTTTTTTTTTTTGAGTGAGCAAATGAGATGGGCCCAGGAGGAGTATCTAAGTGCAAATTTACAAGAGGGGCGGGCAGTTTCAAAGCCACCAAGATTAACACCAACACAAAAACAGGGAAGGTGGACAGGAACCTACTGACAAACAGAGTCACAGCTTCCAGCTAGATATTCCTCAATGCAACACAAAAAAATTACTTTAAATCGTGTATTATTTGATAAAAGTGCAGATAAAAGTTACTTAGCTTCAGACGTTCAAGTTGATAGCATGCAGGTCTTAACCGGCCAAAGCTCACAGTTTAAACAGCAAGTGTTGTGCTTCTGTTTTTGTTTTTTGTCCTTGCTAAACACTTGTGTGTCTGTATAGTTTTCAAGTAATAATGTATGGAACTGAAGTCTTAGCAGAGGGGTGGAAGTGGAATTGGTCTCAAGTACAAATATATTTGTAACCATATTTCTAAATTTGTGGTTTAAATATCATTGATTCAGTTGCAGTAGTTTCTTTATTTCTGTGTTCTAGTCTGCAACTGACCAGCATCTGTCCCCAGGACCTCTTCCTATCTGCCTGGTCTACTGAACCTCCCATTACTTCCCTAGACAATCTCCAACCCATGTTTGGGGCTGGTGAAGTGATCATGGCACTTGTGTTATATTGCTGCCGGGGGGATTTTTTCTTTTATGCCCCACGCAATGTGCATGACTAACACCCGGAGGTGGATGTGAAATGCACATCAGTACCTCCCAACCTCTCATTTCTGTAAAAGGCTTTAGAGCAGCTGGATGCTCCACTCACCACTAGGCTGTTGACTCTTAGGTCTCTTCCAGGAAAGCTAGTCAGCTAGTGTGTCCCATATATGTGCAGGTCCCACCTCCCATCTCACCCACATTCTCAGTGCTGATGCCATTAATCATCTGAGACAATATTTAAACTCAGGTTGCATGGGCCATAGTTAAGGCTTTATCCCTGTACACCACTGGGCACAGGCTAAATTGCAATCTGTTTTAATATTTTGGGTAGTTTATAAATGTATTGTAATAGTGCAATGAGGGTAATGTTATGATTTACTGGATGAATAAGTTAGTATTGTGTTTTTCTTACCTAAATATTATTTATATACCACCACAAACAAATATTATTTATGTTTGTCATTACTTTCAGGTCTCTTTTGTAGATAAAGCTGTCTAAAAATTGAATGGTTGTGTTCATGTTTCATTTTATTATTCATTACTTATTTATGTCTGACTTTTAGTTTTAGGTCTGTCAATGGTTGTACTCTTGTTTAATTTCATTTTCCATTAATTATTTTAAAGTTTGTTCAAGTTAACTTAGTAAATTAAATTTTTAGTTATGCAGTTGCTATTGCAGGGTCTGCATGTTTTCTATGCTTGTAGCATGTGTGCATGCAAGCATATGTGTATTTGTGTATATATTTTTGTTATCAATGGGGATGAATTACATTCGTGTAGACATGTACAGACTACTGATAAATGTCTGATGACACACACACAGAATGATCATAAATCTACATCAAATGTATACAGTCTCTGACAGATAAATATTCTATCCCAGCCATTTATCAGTGCCCACTGATATAAATTAATTCATTAAATGTTTATGAACTGTGTTAGTGGGCTTATCTGGTAGAATTCTTTTCCCTCTATAAACCAGAACCCAGAAAAGACAAAATGCAAACCAATTATATTATCAATAAATTCGGTTAGAACAAACGTCAGCAAGATCAGACAATCAGATTCAAACATACACATTATTTATGAAAATTAAACTAAGCATAGACAGTAGCTGGAAACTGCTTATCAGAAAGTAAGTCACTAATCTTCAAATATACACAGTAAGTTTCTACATTAATGAAAGCACAGATGGTTACGGAAAAGTAGCTTGTTACTGGAATGTATTCTTGGGTATATATAATCAGTCCGACTCTGAGAACAAATTTATCAGTTTAGGTGCATCCTTCTGAAGATGACCTTAAAATACAGAATCAGATAACGTGAGGTGAGTTATCATTAAGAAGGGAATGTTAAGTGACAGGACATAAAATACATTGTTTAAATAAGTGACTGAGAATTAAGGCTATGAGCTTTTAATGTCTGTTTCCTGCAGGCCAGTGTGTTTGATTTCCTCAGACTCTGTTTGCCAAGTGTGTATCTCAGAGCAGGTCACTTATCCAGATAGTTCTTTTTGTCAATTAGGAAATTGAACAATTCTCCTAAATTGCTACCTTGGCTAGGTACGTATGAACCTGTAGTACAATAGTGCTGAAGGAAGCCACATAAACACTTTTTCTAACTATTCTAGGCTGCCTGATCACCAAATCTAAGAAATACTTTGTAGTGTATGACACTGAGCTTGTTATTGCCATAGGAGTTTGCGTTACAGTTTTATTTGATGGCATCCAACCAAGCTATGTGTATGGAAGAAAGGATTGAAATCATTAAGGAAATGGAGTTTGAAAAGAAGTAGACACACCTAGTTCACCTCCTAGGCCCCTGCATATACTTAACAAGGGTACCAGAACTTGTCAGAGATTTGGGATGCATGGCTATGCTTAAAAGGTCCCTTGTAGTCATTAGACTAGTAATCACCTATGAAGCTAAGAGCATGAGAACATCAGTTCTATGTAGTTATGCAGTTTCACTGACAGCGTCACATACTTAATGAATTTTACATGAAATTTTAAAGTGCGCCTCGGTAAGAGGAAATGGAGAGGATAATGCAGAACAAATCTTACTCATTCACATGCAAATGTTGTGAAAATATATGCACCTAGTAATGTATGTGCATACATCTTGAGAATCTTACACCTTTTCTGAAACATCAGATTAAAAGCATAGGCCAAATATAAATATTTTATGAATAGGTAATGCTGTTTAAAAATTACTGACAACAGCATGGCAAATATTAAGATGGTAATAATCAATACACTCAAGTCTTGACATCTATATTATTACATACCATAACATACACAATGGATGTATATTGTTTCTTGAAATTTTCAAAACAGCTTTCTATACCTTGAAAATCATATAATCTGGATGTATAGAATTGACAATAATTTGTATTTGACCAGACTTGCTTTTTTATATGATGGCAAGCAAATGTTTATAAAATATGAAAGATATTCTTAATTTCTTAAAAATTCAGCAGAAAAGCACTCATTAACTTTCTGCAACTTACAATCACACTATAAAAGACAATATTCACTCAAATTGCCTTACGTTTTATCTGAAACCACCCAACGTATTACATGCCACTTGGTTTCACAATGCTATGACAAATGTGGAAATACAGCTTATCTTTGTAATGGCTAACAAACTAATAAACTCATTTTTTGTCTCCCATCAAGATAGTTCATGATACAGCTTATTAACATAGCTCACTCAGGTATGGAAACATGAATAACGGTTGGCAAACAACTGTTAATATAGACATTCAGCATCACCTTATTGCATGTTCTGTTTCATATTTTGCCTATAAGCTGGCGAGTCAGAACTATGGGTCTGAAATGGAAATACTGGTGGTACAGGTGCTAATGACATAAACACTGGTTATATTATAGCCTATGATTTACATGCTACAATAAACATTTGTCACTTTCTTCCTGGTTTGAAAACCTCAAGCAAAGCTTACTTCAAAAATGAATTTTAAACACACAGACTTATTTGCTGATGATGATCTCAAGTATACAGCCTAAGAATATAAACAAAAAAGTAAAAAAGAATGTATAAGAAAAATAAAAATAAAAAAACTGTTACTGCTTCGTTGGTACCTTGCCCTATGAAAATAACACAACTAAATAATACGATCAAAGTCGAGTAGGTACAATGGCAAATACCAGTCACTTGCATAAAAATCCAAGACAAATAGGGTATTCCAAGATGTACAGTTGTATTTAAAGCGTTACTATCACTCTCAGCTGCCCTTCTGCACAACGATAGTACAATCCACCAGCTGCTTTCACATCACTATAAGTGAGACATTGAAGCACACTTTTAGCATGTTTAAAGTGTAACTTTCAACATCTACTGCCCTTCAGCGCAATGATGATACAATCCACAAGCAGTGTTTCACTTCACTATGGATAAATCAAGATAGCACTCGTTCTGCGTTCCTTAGAAGTTTTATTTAAATAAAAGTTGGCTAGCGCTTTCACCCGTAGGCTTCCTCAGGCCATTACAACATATATTCAGAATTAATACATTTATATACTGTTTCCTGTCGTTAACACTGAGGTCACTTCCTGCTATTACGCTAATTAAAATGCAAACAATATCTAATATCATTATAAAAACTTAATATAATAATTAATTACATACATATTAGACAAATAAATATCCATATATGTACATAAGTAACTCGTGGTATATATAATATATTATAATATATATGTATATATATATATATATATATATATATATATATATATATATATATATATATACATATATAGATAGATACATAAATTCATCACAAAGTACTATGGCTTGTGACACTTCTTTTCTCTTGCCAGAGTGGCATAATACTACCTTTTTTATTTATTGACAACTTCCATGCATTGCATTTTCTAGAGAGCTCAGGCTTTAGATACATAAAATTGTTTTCTTGATCATCTATTAAGATATAGATAAATTACCTACCCCTACTGCAGGGTTCAGGATGAATGCCTTTCTCATCTCATGTAGTTTCTGCATTCTCTCTGCCACTTGGCGAAATGTTAAATTCCAGCCATCTACATTATCATTCCTTGAGAAGAAGAAAGAACATATTATCTATTGGGTATGCATTCTTTTGTTGAAGGTAGAAATAAAAAGGTAGAAATTTGAAAAAAAAAGACTGATTTATCACAGCGTTATATAAACCAGAAGACAGAACAAGCCCTTACATAATTGCAACTTAACTGAAATTACACGGACAGGGCATGCCTTTGCATTAGTACATAAAAGTGAAATAATTTAACCCCATAATTTACTTCAACTTAATTTGCAGTTTTTCTTTTCTACCTAGTTACTGATTACAGCAGCTTATGGTCTCCTATTTCATATATATGTGTATGTTTGAGAATAATAGCAAGAAGGAAGCTGTTGAAAATGGAAAGGATTGTGTAGACGGTGTTTGAGAGAGATTTGGGATGACAAAAAAGGTGTTAGCGGGGAAACCTATCAGGCTCAATAAAGAATAGTGGAAATTGTAAAAATGTAAACATATGTGTTGACCAGTGTTTGAGACCTAGTGGATGAGAAATGATGTGGTGCTATGACTACATGATGGAAAAGTAACATGTAGAGGTTGACAATGAAAATATGTCTAAGAATGGGCTGGTAGTTTATGGTGGTTGAGAAGGAATGGAGAGTGGTTGATTCTGATGTTTTTTTGTTGGAAATGTTTGTAGTATGCTGGAGGAGGTACTGATCCTGGTACTGAGTAGTGTCTGTTTTAGTATATGTTTAAAATGTTAATGGTTATCTAGTTGCAAAACAGATACCATGAAGGAAAAATATAGAAGTCAGGTAAATAGTAAAAGGTTTTATATGAACTTCATTAGTTACCTTAACACTATGAGAGTTTTAATCATTCAGTCTTGAATGTTTAGTGTTATTCCTTTAAGAAGTAGGATATGGGGGTGACTGTACAGGGGCAGCAAGTGTTGTATCAGTAACGTCTATATGGCTAAGAAACTTATTAGGAGGACAGATTCTGACTGTTTACCTTTATGCACCACTTCTCACACTATTATTTGGGTGAGCTGTCTTTCTTCAATCCCATCTACAGTTTCTTTGTTTTTTAACTACTGCCTGCACTTGCACAGTACTCCATCCATGCTATTGAAATCCTGTTACATCAGGCTCTGTATTACTACTCTTTCTGCTGACTCTCCTGTCATCCACACATTCCCCCACTTTTTAACAATGATGTGCTCTGATACTACCCTAGACATGCAAATGCATTCCTTAAGTTTAGAAAGAGTGATCCAATGCTGTCTTTCTCATAGCTTGTCTACACATAGGTTCATAGGTGTGTACTAGGCTAATGACCCTGGACCAATTACAAGCCTAGCCCATAGGATTATCCTGCAACATGCCACCTGACCTTAGTTCCCACGTGCCTCTGTCGAGTAGAGCCACTGGAGTGATCCCCGGGCTGATCAGTTCCCTTCACTGCTGTTATTCTAGCATGTCTCTTTCTCTCTCTCTTTCTCTTCATCATGTGCATTTTACTTCTAACAACCTAGTCCTCAACTACTTCAGTATTAAACTGTGGATTTTTTCCTGACAAAATAAATGCATTGCTATGAATTGTTGCTGTCTTCATACCATCTGTATGTATTTGTCCTACAACTGCTAATTATCTTATTTGTTTTTTTTAAACATCAGTGTTATTTTCTGTTAAATGCTGTTTGTTCTCATACTACTGTTTCATTAACGCTACTCTTTTGTTTGTCATTAGTCTTTCTGGTCATACATAGTCATTTCAAATAATTTTATCTAATGTACTTGTCTGATCCTCAGATGTGCGAAATAACTGCAATGTGTCACTCCTCTTTTTGTGTGCCACACATTTTCACATTGAATGTCAATAATAAGTGTATCAAATGCTGATATTTACAGTTGTCCTGCAATACAAGACATTCGCCACCAGCCTGCACAACTACCCTGGTGGCTGTTCCTCGATTATGGATGGTCCTGCTGTGGAGTTTGCTGTCTTCCTTTTATGGCAGCATGCCATGTAAGTCTAAGATGTAGAGAATATTTTCTGGATATGGTTAGATTTATAATAAAGCAAATTCAACCTGTATTTTGGGGTCCACAGAGATATTAACTTAGTAAACTAATTAACAGTTAAGGCAAGTAATTTTCATGATATATGCAATTTTGATCTGTGACTGGGAAGCAGAACATTTATCCCAGGACTGTCTCCTAAATCAGCTATGTTCATATTAACCTAGAAACTATTTTTATCTGAAAAAATATATTTTACTTCATTGCAATTATATACCATAGGTAACTTTATAAGGGGTGCAAATGGCTTGTCTTTTATTTAAGCAATCATAAATTTTGTGCAAGTTTCAAAAAATGCTCAAGCATAAAATATGTTTAACTATATACATACTCAAGTCTAATACACATAATAATAATTAAATATGGTCACTTCTTGGACTGGTTCCATTAAAACAAACAATGCAGTCTATATTCGGTTCAGTAGAAATTTCTTTAGATATGAACATGATTTTATTGGCTTTCATTAGAAATCAGGACCCTTACAAATCCTAAACAATTTAAGACAGCCACCAAAGTGCACTTTAAAAGTCACTGGTCCTGCCACTGCACTCTCCCTTCTTAAACATCCCTTGCTTCCCATACCTTAATCTACTTTTTTCCCTTAACTCACTCTTCTCACTAGCTCTCTCTAATCTTCCTTGACTACTCTTTCTACTGTCTTTTAAAATCTATTAAGCAAATCATCTCAAAGAAACATTCTATTGTAATTGCCTTGACTTCATGCAACTACATTATGATAAAACTGGGTTTTTGTAACCACTTACCCTAAAAACTATATTCATCTTAATGACATATTTTCTTTTTATACATCTTGAAATAGTTTTGCTATACTCCTGATTACTGACACTGTATAACATTGTATTGCTACTTAATGTCTTGTAATAATCCTGTAACATTGCTGTTTAATGCTAATTTATAATGAAAATTGTATAATATATTGAAGCTTTTCTCCTCGGGCCTCTTTTGAATAAGGGCTCTTTAGCTCAGTCAGACAATCCTGGTCAACAAATGTAAAATAAAATAAAATAAATAAATAAATACAATTTTTACTTCAGTATAGCTCATGTGATTGATGTGCTGATATTTACATTTTGCTTTCTTGGTTAAGAATACTTTGTATAAATTGTCAAATTATTCTGGATACCTATTTATAAGATATTTACATGAAGGAGAATTTCTGTAAGAACATATTTTTTATGAAATTATTCCAAGTTTTATTAGAGATCTCTGCTCTACTGATCCGTTGGTTGAATATGAAAATTTTCACCCAAACTGCCATATTAACATATACTCATTGAGAAATTTTCAGCGATGCACAGTTAAAGCCTCATTTATTAACTAGAATAATAGATAACAGTCTAGGTAATTTTAATCTTTTTACAACTACAAAATACATGAAAAGGGCCTGCAGTTTTATTTGGGCAAAAATTGCATGTTGGAGAAATTGGAATTCTAAAAACTGATTATTTGTGGGGTGTTATCTATATAAGTGGTGCAAGATCATTCACTGTAGGTTAATGAATATTGAAAAATGGAGACACTTGAAAATATTTTGTTTATTACATTATCCCTTTATCCCTTCATCTGCTAATAGCAGTGTCCAATAAACTGCAAAGTGGTACTTAGAATTATATCTGTAATTTATTATATTATTATAAGTTGTAGATTTTGAGAGGGAATGATTGGTTTAAAAATACTTGACTCATTTTTAGTATAGACTTGTTTAGTCATAATACTAGCAGCAATTTGGCTAGAGCAATCCTTACCAGAAGTAATACAGGGAAACATTCTCACTTTAAATTTAACAAAGTACTGAGATGGCAAGTTTTTCCCTAAGAATATATGATGTAATAGTCTATTTTTCAGAAAAGGAAATTTGACACTTGAAACTGATTGCTTTGATTGTTAATAGTTATATTAGAGTTACCTCAGAGAGGTTGGCATAACTTGCATTTTGTAGTTAACTCTAAATTTACAGTTTTCCTAAAATGTTTTGTTTCATTAGTAACGTGATTTAAATACCTGTCTTGATCCAAAATTCTAAGTGATCAGATTCAACCTTAAATTAGGTTATTAATTAATTTATTTCATATAAACATGTCAACTCTAAAGTTACACTCCCTTTCATTGCAGTAACAGATATTTTAGCGGTGTTTCATCTCTACAGAATATCGATGTGTATGACTAACTGGCATAAACTGAAAACAGAATATGCATGCTTAGTACTTTAAGTAAATTTTGTACGTGAGGATGAAACCCAGGTCCTGGTTGAGTTCTAAGTCTTCTCAGGCAAAATGTCTTGCTTAAATAAGGTATCATTGTTGGGACTATTAAGGCATAAAATCTGCCATTTATCCACAGAATGGTGTTCTATGAGCTCATTATATAACCACTGAAGTAAAGGAAGACATTGTCCTTGACTGAGGATATAAAAGAGCTCTTGCCACTAGACATAATGTATTTTTGCTGTATTTACTGTTCCTCATGGAGGGTGGTAAGTTCATTGTACTGCTTATCCTTAAAACTGGTACTTACCAAGCCTTTATACAGTGTGTTATTTCCATTTTGGTCATTTCCTTTCATTATAATGAGATTTCACATGAGGAAATTTATTTCATTTTATGCATATTTTAAGTATTATGGTATTTGTGACTTTATTTACCTCATGTTCATCTTTATGTATGTAATAATGACACAGGCATTTAAATCTCCAGGGACCTCATTAAAGTTCTGCTCTTAGTTGTAATGGCTGATAAGCACTAACTTTGTCAGATAACATGTCTGTATTGCTGTACAAAAGTGCAGTATTAAAATAATTGTATTTAAGCCTGGCATCTTTTACATTTCCTTTATGATATACAGTATGTCATCATTTAGAAGGAGTTAAATATAACCGCACGATGTGTAAATAGTTGAGGGCTTCTCACCTTGCCATATTGACTGGATTCAAACCAACCAGTGCAGGAGTAAAAATATCCATATTGTTCATGCAGAAATCAAGCTGCCCAGCTACAAATGGAGCCTGCAAAATTAAACCAAGTAATTCATTAGACAAAAACTAAGAGAACCTAAGCAAATATTAAAAAAAAGGAAAATTCATCATCGGTGAGCTTTCATTGGTCCACAGATAGTAACTACAAGTAAAAGTATAATGTGTTGTGCGCAAGTGCCAACTGACAAAACTTGCTGAACTGAAAAGTACTTAATTTCTAGATGTGTGAAGATGACACAAAGAAAAAAAATGCAAAGCAATCACAGGCAGTAAAACTCATAGCTGATACTTGTATGTTTTATGTTTATTCCCATACATATAGTAGTCTACCATTTTCAAATACATTGACAACTGTGTAACCTATAGTGCCTGTTATGAAGGCAGGATAACTTATTTCTATTCTGTCATCAATAGTCCCCTCCTATAGTCTGACAAACTGTTTCTTTTCACAGATAACTACAAACACACAGTGCCAAGCTTTTTTGCACCAACTGCAGTTTTTCTCTTTTAGCACCTAAACAATGTCATGGATCTCCAAAAGCCAAATGATTTATTTACATATTTCCACTCTCAGACAACAATTCAAGGCATATCTGAGCAGACAGAGGAAGTGCCAATGCCCCAGTGTAGGCCACATAAAATAAACCTCTCATAGTGTATATATCTATCTGCAGCCTATCCCATCTTCATGTCCATAAGTCATTCATTTTGTATTTAAGTATATTAACTTCACCTCTTACCCTCATCTACCTCATTCCCCTTTGCTCTCTCTCTCATTCTCTTTTCAAAGTTTTTAAACTCTCTCTCTCTCTCTCTCTCTATATATATATATATATATATATATAAAAATAACAAAAACATTACACACAGAAGGAGATGTGACTAAAGAACTATTACAAAACTCCATATCTAAGAGCAACTGCCACTTTAGTTCAATTACCACAAGAAGAGTATTATAACCATCAAAACCAGTGGTGCTTGGTCCAAAACAAAAAATAAATAAATGCTATAAAATTATCGGTGTTTCCGCCTGGCTTGAATGAAAACTTTAGCATTAAATGTGCCTTGAGGTGGTGTAGGTGAACTATTCCTTCCCCCACCATGAGACTATTTAGCTTTTTCTCTCCACCAAGCATCACTTCCCATTGACCAGACAACTTACTTTTTACTAGCTGGTTGAAATACAGCTAAAGTCTTTATACTGGGCTGCATTCCTTGCCTGATATTTGATTTAATTTTTAAAGTGATATTTTCATTTTCTAAAGTGTGATTCACTTTTTTACTGTATTTATTGGAGTGTACTTATTCCTAGATGCAGAGTTTTTACATGGCTTTAATGACAAAAATCCTTTCTACTCTGTTCTATGACATCCTGAGCTCTTGCCCCCTATTCAGAGGTTCATAGTTTGGTACTAGGCTATCGGCCCAAGGGCCTAAGTAAGCCTAGCCAACAAGGATCCCTGGGTTATGCCACCCAATAAAGTTAATTTCCTGTGCCCCTGCCAAGCAGAGACACAGAAGTGATCCCCAGGGTGTATTTCCTATTTCCCATCAACTCATCAAGATTTTTCTTGAAGAGTGCTAATGAGGAACTTTGCTTGACATAGATGGGTAGCTTGTTCCAGAGTATAGGAAGTCTCTGGGACAGGAATCTATCCCTCCAGCATGTCCTGTTTATTGTGGTGACAAGGTTTAGGTCCCTAGAGTGTGTAGCTCGGAGGGATTGGGATTTCTTTAGGTGTAGCATGTCCAGCAGCTCTGGGTTTAACATATCTTTATATGTTAAGCAGAGATCTCCTTGGAGTAGGCAATTTGCTACAGAGTAAAGTTGGTATTTTTTGAGATGGTCAGTATAGGCATCTGTTTGAAGCCAGTAATCCTCTTTGTGAGGTACTTCTGTGGCCTTTCCAGCTACTGCAGATGTCTTGCGAGGTACATTCTAAAAGGGCCGTTGTACCCTATAATGGGTCTAATGAGTGCAGAGTTGAGGGGAACAATGACCTCTTTTTTCCTGGATGAGAACCCTTTTGTGATGAGGTGTGCCACATAGAAGGATTTCATGACTACTGTGGCAATTTGATTATCAAAGGAGAGACTACTGTCCACCTGGGTCCCAAGGTCTCATCACACATTCGGCATTAAGTAAACTGCCGTTTATCTGGTAGTTCATGGGTACAGAGTTTTTACCAAAGGGGATTTACAACTCCAAAACAAAAACAAACTGGTAAAACAACAAAAAAAGCAAGCAGGCTGTAAGTACACTACACCACAGACAAAACCAAGACAACAAATCAACACTTTATGTAATTACAATTAAGTCCAATTAAGACAAATAGAATAAATGCTCATTTAAATGAATGAACACCAGTATAGTATACACAAAAATATAACTGCAAATGCATTGGCAAAGCACATTTTAGATTAACCCACACAAGTTCCAGTTTGCTGTGTTACAACAGGTTGAACATAATATGCGAGGAGGCCTATGGGAACTTAAGCTAGAGGAATGTGAACTTATGTGGCAAGTTCGCACATTTGCACACATACCACTGGGCCTTAATGAATATGCATCAATTAAGTGCCTATTAAAGCTTAAAGCACTTGCTAGGTAGTTTTTAAGTCTGGTGGTTTTATTTTTTTATTATTTTATTTAATTTTTTAGCAAAGTTGGATGGGGATTTGTGGCATGGTTTGTCTTTTCTAATATAGTGTTTTATATGTTATGCAAACATTTAAGTATGAGTCCACTTGGCTGAAGCTGTCGTTTTTTGATGTAGCAATAATTTAATATTTAATAATGATTTATGAACTTTTTAATATTTGCACCAATAATTGTTCATCTATTCTAGTATCCTGCTTCAATTTTTATTACTTATTTATTTTTTCATAGCTATATATTGCATATATGTCATAGGAGGTTTTAAATAATATATTTTCATTTGTTGTTTTTATATGTATTGTATATGGTTAAATTTTGCTTTATAAACGATATCTAGACACAGAGGTTTTTACTCTGATGAAAGTGCTCACAATAAATGGTGTGGTGTGGTGTACTTACAGCCTGCTTGCTTTTTTGTTGTTTTATCAAAGGGGATGACAATATACCCTCGGTGGTGGTGCTGCCGTAGCATTGTCGCCTAACAGTAAGATGCTGTCCGGTTCGATTCTCAGCTAGAGCGTCTTCTGCGTGGAGACATGCGTGAATGGGCATACCTTCGTTGAAGGTTGTGCGTCAGGGCTGGTAACTCGGCACGTAAAAATCAACTACCAATCATTAGTGGACTGGAGTTCCACTGTGGCAACCCCTAACTGGGAAAAGCCGAAAGACACAACAACCAAAGGGGATGACAATGCACTTTTTGGCATTGAGCATGAGGCCATGCCTCTGACACCAGGCGTCTGTCTCAGCAAGGCCCTTCTGTAGGATGTCCACATCATTTGGGGACTCGACTATGGCTCCCAGTTTGCAGTCATCTGTGAACTTCATTAGCCAGAGGCCTTCTGCGTTAGCCTGTACTTCAGAGAAGTAGATACCAAACAGGAGAGGTCCCAGAACTGAACCCTGTGGTACTCCACTTGTCACTGGTTTGAAGTCAGATTTGGAGTCTGCAACTTTTACAGTGTGGGTTCTGTCAGTGAGCCAGTTGGCAGCTCATCTTGTGATGTAGGGATTTATACCTAGTTTAGTGAGTTTAGCTATAATTCCAAAATGGGGGATGGTGACGAAAGCCTTGGCAAGGTCAAGATAGGCTGTGTGAACCATCTTACCCTCGCCTACAGCTTTGGTGACTGCCTCAAAGAAGTCGATCAGGTTCAGAAGGCATGATCTGCCTTTCACAAATCTTAACTGGGTGGGGTCCAGAATTTGGAGGTTACCAATGTCTTTGTTTATGAGTTCCATGATGATACATTCCATGGCCTTGCAGACGAAGTTTGTCAGGCTAATAGGGCAATAGTTCCCAGGATCAGTGGTGGCTCCCCTTTTGTGGAGTGGGTAACTGTTGCTGTGAGCTATTCAGTGGGCACAAAGCCTGATGTGAGACTATGATTGAACATGGTACTTAGGTGGGGAGCCAGTTCGTTCAGAAGTTTGTGTAAAACGCAGCCTGGGATGTTGTCCAGTCCCATGGATGCTGTGTTTTTGGTTTTAGAGAGTGCAGCTTTTACCTGCATAGATGTGATTACAGGGACTCTGCATTCTTACTGTATAAATATGTGCCCTTTAAGAGGTGAGGGGGGGGGTAAAGCTAGCACTGAACCTATCTGCCAGGATGTTGGCAATATCAGTTGGGTCTGTAATTTTTGTGCTGTTGTGCTGTAACTCAGAGCAGATCTGGGTGTTGCCATTGAGATTCTTGACATAGCTATAGAATGCTTTGTAGTTGCCCTTAGAATCAGTGGCAATTTTGTTTTCGTAGCTAGCTTTGGAGGATCTTTTAAGGGATCTCAGCTTCTTACTGAGGCTGACCAGGGAGCTCCTCCACTCATGGGATTTTACTCTCTTTTGCAACAGTTTCTTCCTTCTGTTTTAGAGTTTGTTTATGGCAGGGGACCATCAGATTGGCTTTCTTTTTTTAGAGGATAGCATATTGGTTCTGTTTGGGATAGCATGATCCATGCACTTGTGTAAGTGCTTATAGAGTGCATTTGTGTAGGATTCAGCAGTTGTAACTGTATTGTCCATCTGCATGGGTGTCATGAAGTTCACCTCTTCTGTCTTAAGAAGCATGAAGTTGGCTTTGGAGAAATTTTTTACCGTGGTTTCCTTAATGGTGGGTGCGGGCGGGATGTAGATATCTAGGATGATTAGCTTATGGTCGGATCTGACCAACGAGGAGTTGACTTCAGATGTGGAACACCAGTCACTCATGTTGGTAATGACTAGGTCTAGGATATTTTTGCCCCTGGTGGGGGTGTGGAAAGGTTGATCCAGGGCATAGGAATTTATTAATTCCAGAAAGTATTGCACAAAGGAGTTGGTACATGAGTAGTTTTCCCAGTTAATTTTGGGGTAGTTGAAATCGCCCATTATTAGGGTGTTTGGTTGAACCCTAATATTTTCCAGTATATGAAGAAAAGAGGAGTGGGAATCCTGGGGCATGGTGGGGGATCTGTAGCAAGCTACAATTTGGATTGCAGTTTTGCCCAGAGTTAGTTGCACTTGGATAACCTTGGATGCATTATGCTGCGCAACTAGCCTGGAGGTGTGGATATCCTTAATTAATATGAACACATCTCCACCTTTGGAGTTCTGGTCCAGATTAGATGGCCGAAAAGTGTTGTATGAGTTATAGCCTGGTAATGCAGGGGTGCTCTCTAGAGCCTTGAATATTTTCATGGTGCGCTTTTGCATACATTTTCGCTGTTCTGCTATTCCTTTGCTTTATTCCTTCTACAGCTGCGTAACTATTCATCTCATCCCATTTCTGATTGTCTACTCAGTTTGTATTTTCACTGTCCTTTTAAATGATACCACTTTCTCTCCTTGTTTTGATACTGTTTTTTATCTCCTCACATCTAACCAGCTTATCCATGTTAGTCTTTCCCCAGGCTGCTGTCCTTACTACTATTAGGCTAGCGTCATTGGCTTCCTTTTCCTTTCCATTGACTAATCAATTGCTTTCCTCTACTACTTTCTTGTTTAAGCACTAGCCACTTCACCCATCTGATACTTTGTTCTTCTCTTATTAAATGGCCTACAGCAGATTTGAGAGTGCTATAATACTGATCAAGCGTGTCCAAACGTCTGTCACTTCCTTGGTCCTTTCCTTTGCATCAGACTTGACCCTTCTATCAGCTCATTAATTCCCAGACTAATCACATTGTGTG
This sequence comes from Protopterus annectens, assembly GCF_019279795.1. Classification (NCBI taxonomy): domain Eukaryota; kingdom Metazoa; phylum Chordata; order Ceratodontiformes; family Protopteridae; genus Protopterus; species Protopterus annectens. The sequence continues at coordinate 1,254,668,724 of NC_056729.1, forward strand.
GGTGTCTGTTTCATTTTGTCAACAGAATTTTCCCTGGAAGGACCACAGTGGTGAGAGGGTTGGGATTGTGTTCACATTTACCAAATTCACCTCTCTTTTTTGGCTTCACTTAACATTGCTAGTTATTTAACTGTCTGCCATCAGCACCCTTCTTCTAGGATATGTTTACATTATCCCCTGGTCCCATGTCCCTTGTCATCTGATTTCAAATGATACTTCACTTGTTAAATATTTTTTTTCATTGACTACAGTTGAACATCCTTCTGGCTACGTTTCCCAATTTCCCATCTGTCTGCTTCTATTCTGCACTTTCTCAGAAGATGTCTCTTGGCTAACAACCTATAGGTCTGCCTCCTCTTTAGCTATCTTTTGTTCTTTACTCTGCTGCCTTTTTCTGCCTCTTGACCTTGGCTTTCTATTCATGAACAGCTATTTTTTTGCCTGTCTTTCAAACTTTCTTCCCTCTCCACTCTCACTCATTCCTGCTTTTTCTCCAATCACCCTGATTGCCTATGCTGTCCTTTTATATTCAGTGCCACTGGTCTGTCTTAGGTTGATATTTCCCTGAATCCAACTATGTCTTGTCTATCATCCTCATAGCATATTTCACCTAGTCCTCCTTGTTTTCTCCTCTGATATAATGCATCTCTGCCCCTTCCAGTCAGGCTAACCTGTCACTCTATATATAGTTCCCACAGCCTTAACTGAATTAGTCCCAGGTTCCAACTTCCTGTAAACCCCACATCACATCCACATCTACCCATTGCTCCCTCAGCCAAACCCCTGAAACCCATCCTGAGCAATTCATTCACCTCTCTCCTCCTCCCTTCTACCGTGCTCCCCCTCTTTCTACAACATAAGGTATTAATCTTCTTAGATTCCTTTATTTTATTTACTTTAAACCCAGGGTTGTTTGTACCCTGTAATAATACACAACTCAAAAAATAATATAATTAAAAATAAACAACCACAAACCAGTGATCCAATAAAAGTCCAAGCAAATTTTATTCACTCTCTGACTTCTCGGCTGGAATGCATTCAAAGGAGAATACACACTCAAAAAAAACACTCAATATAAATAGTGCTTCCAATTATTCAATAAAGACAATTAAAAAAATTACATAATTAAAGGAGAAATCTCCAATTAAGTTCAGAATTCATACCATTATGTATAAGAGTATCAAATTTAAGAATATAGATGGCTTCTTTATATAAAATTCTATCCCTAAAATAAGTATCAGCAGAAACAAAATTAATTCTTTCCACTTTTTCTAAAATAGTACCTTGTAAACCCACAGATGAACCCTGGTGTACTTAGTGAAAATGAACTGCCACAGAACTAGTCTCTTTAAAATTTTCTATATCTCTTATGTGCTCTAAAAGTTTTACTTTAAAGGCCCTTTGAGACTGGCCAATGTAAAACTTATTGCATGGACATTTAAGGGCATAGATTATACCAGTAGTATCACATCTAAAAAAAACTTTCACTGTAAAGCTACATCAACTAATATTCCCAAAACTATTCACAATATATTTACAAGCCTTGCATTTACTACACACGAGTGCCAGTAATCAATCTCATATTGTGTAAACTAACAGTAGGCATAATAAAATTTCCTTTTACTAAAAAGTTTTTTAAACTCTTCTCCACCCTAAATGAAAATTTTAACTTCTCAAATAACCATAACTGAGAGTCTCCACTAGACTGCATATACTGCCAATAATATTTTACCAAACCTGTTAGAATATCACTGAAACCGCTATACGTAGACACAAAATAGATGTCAGTCTGACTCCCATTAAGTATATTACCAACTTTTTAACAATTGGGATGACTTTCTCTCTCTTTCATTTGGACCCTAGTAATCGCTCTCATTACAGCCGAGTGACATCTCCAGGCATTTCTGCAGTTACACCCTACTGCTCCTCTAGGCGTCAAATATTGCCTGTTCATATTTGCATTAATAATTCCAAAACCATGTTACATACAAGGTATTGGAAAATTTTATCTTGAAGCATACATGATAGCAAACACAATTGTATTGATATATGACCTCTGTCAATGGGTATTTGTTAAAAATGTAAGATGATAACTTCAATTTTTAAATGCTGAAGCCACGCCCACTAGGAGTTAAAGGTACACACTTAAAAGAGCTCTACTGGAGGGAATGAGTTTAACCGAGCTGCTATATCCCCTAGATTCAAACATCAGGCATGTTCTCAACATCTCATCCTGAAGTTCTATAGGGTCATTACATAACCTACTAATCCGCACCATTTCCTCACAGGGGAGGGCTTCAATCGTATGTGGGGATGACAACTAGAAGCTCTTAAATACTGACTATTTCCATAAAAATTTCTATGTACTTTCGTGTGTAGTCCATTAGGTCTAGAAATATCCAATTCGGCATCCAAAAAGGACACTATTTTACCCCTTTGTATGCCATCAAATGACAAATTAAATCTATTAGACTGTATGTGCTCTATAAACTCATCCATCTTATCTTCTCCACCATCACACAAAAAAATTAGATCGTCAATAAACCGAGCATAGAATTTAACATATTGTATATAGAATGAAGATCTATATATACATCCTAGTTCAAACAACCCCATGCTGAGGTTGGCATATGAGGGAGCAAACGCTGCCCCCATAGCCGTACCTCATCACTGTTGATAAATTTCCCCATTAAATTCAAAGAAATTTTTTTCAAGGCAAAATGATAACAATTCTGTAATATATTCTGTGGCAGGAGATTCACCCAAGAAAAACCTAACAGCTTCAACACCAAACTAGAATTAGAATGTACATATAGATTTAATTTAGGGTGGGGAAGAGTTTAAAAAAAGGAAAATGTATTATGCCTACTGTTAGTTTACACAATATGAGATTGATTACTGGCACTCATCTGTGTAGTAAATGCAAGACTTGTAAATATATTGTGAATAGTTTTGGGAATATTAGTGGACATAGATTTACAGTGGAAGGTTTTTTTAGATGTGATACTACTGGTATAATCTATGCCCTTAAATGTCCATGCAATAAATTTTACATTGGCCAGTCTCAAAAGGCCTTTAAAGTAAGACTTTTAGAGCACATAAGAGATATAGAAACTTTTAATGAGACTAGTTCTGTGGCAGTTCATTTTCACCAAGTACACCAGGGTTCATTTGTGGGTTTACAAGGTAGTATTTTAGAAAAGTGTATAGAATTAATTTTGTTTCTGCTGATACTTATTTTAGGGATAAACTTTTATATAAAGAAGCCATCTATATTCTTAAATTTGATACTCTTATACCTAATGGTATGAATTCTGAACTTAATTGGAGATTTATCCTTTAATTAAGTTAGTGATTTTTTAATTGAGTCTTTATTGAATAATTGGAAGCACTATTTATATTGAGTGGTTTTTGAGTGTGTATTCTCCTTTGGAGATATCAGAGAGTGAATAAAATTTGCTTGGACTTTTATTGGGTCACTGGTTTTTGTTTGTTTATTTTTTGTTTGTACCCTGTATCAGTCTACCAACCTTATCATTCCTTTTCATGTACTGCTGAATTTTTGACCTTGTTTGTTCACTCATGTGCCTCTTTGTTCATAGGTTCATAGTTGATTGCTACGCTAATGGCATAAGAGCCTTTAAAAGCCTAACCAATAATACATTCAGGATGTCACAATATTATATATTAATTCCCCAGATATGGTATGGAGAAGTATCAGGGTAATGTGTCTTTGGGTGTTGGAGCCCTGAGTCATTTTACAGACTGTCTTTGTCCATAAGGGACATGTACAGTACCCTGGGAATGAATTTTGGGGTCCCCATCCATTTATCCAAATTCCTTTTGAAGAGAGGGAGGGTCAGCCTTGGTTTTAAATGAGGCAGCCTTTGGGATATGTATTTGTCTCTCCAGCAAGTTCTGTCAGAATCACAAATAAGTTTTGGGTCCATGGAATACCCTCATATAATTTTTCTTGTACATTAATATGCAATATTTTCATCAGGGCTGGATCAAAGAAGTACTTGTAGGTCAGGCATAAGTCACTTGTCAATAAACAATATAAGATGAAGTAAAGGGACTGGGCCATTAGTTGGTCTGCATAAGACATATGAATTATGCTTTGCATCTTTTTAGTGAGAAACATCTGGGGTCACTCCAATTGCTGTAAGCGCCCTTGGATAGGTATATTCAGAATGGAGAATTGTACTCAATTATGGGCTTGATGAGGGCAGAGTACAGTGACACTATGACTTCCTTTGATCTTGATGCCATGCCCTTACTTATAAGTTGAGCCATACAGAAGGATTTCCTCACTACTGTAGCTACCTGGTGGTCAAAGTTTAGGTTGCTATCTATCTGTGTTCCTATGTCCCTCACTGCTGGGTCTACTTTTAGGGACATGCTATCAATGTTGTAATTTGCAAGTATATCTGATTTACTGAAGGATATGTTTGCACATCTTTAGCATTTAGTCTCCGACCATGTTTTTGGCACCAGTTGTTTGTCATTTTAGGCCTGTTTCTAAGATTTCAGCATAATTTGGTGATTCAGTCATTACTCCTAGCTTACAGCCATCAGCAAACCTAATCTATCCTTTACTTCAGAGACGTATATAACAAATAGGAGGGTTCCCAACCCTGAGCCCTGTGGGACACCACACTACTGGAGGTGGATTCACCTATCCAGACAACATATGTTTTGTCAGTGAGCCATTTGCCTATCCATGAAACAGTTTAGGGGTTTATGCCTAACTCATTAAGTTTGTCTGTGATGACAGAGTGGGGGATTGTGTTGAAAGCATCAGTGAGATCCAGATAAGTGGTGTGTAATGTTTTACTTTCATCCATGGCTCTGGTGACTTTCTCTAACAAGTCCACAAAATTGAGCATGCAAGACAAATTGGGTCTGGTCCAGTGACTGGAGAGTTCCTATGTCATTATTGATCAGGTCCATGATAATTTTCTCCATGACTTTGCATATAAGGATAGTCAAGCTTATGGGTCTGTAGTAACCTTGGCCAGTTAATGCCTCCGCCTTTGTTGCAGACCTACATTCTTCTGGGACAAAGCCCATCCAGAGGCAGTGGTCAAAAAGGGTTTCTAGTAGCCTTGATGAATTCTGCATCCAGAAATGTTGTCTGAACCCATGGAGGCTGTGTTTTTGTTCATTAGCAAGTGCAGTTAGGACCTGTTCCCTCATAATATTTTTATCTGAAGAAGGGTCCAGTACCCAAAAGCGCTTATCTTTCTACATTTCATGTGTTCTGTCGGAGAATAAAGTTATTTTGGATTTACAGCGGTGTTTCCACCAAGGACTTCTTTGTTTCTCTTCAAGTGGAATAACAAATGCTTTACAACAGAAGGCAGAACTCTTGCAGTATCAAGAATCCTTGGAAACAAGTTTACAAAAGATGAGAAATGTTCCCAAATACAGAGAAATGTGCAAAAATGTAGGCGAACTTTTACAAATACAGAAAAACATTGCAAACTTAGGAGAGCTTTAGTAAACTTAGAACAACTTTTGCAGTATCACAGGAGGTTAAGAGAAAATCTGAATACTGTTAAAGTTATCTAAGAGAAACCCATTAACAAACCAATGGGGTTTCATTAACAAGTGCAGGCTAAAAAGCAGTGATAACTTCAACAAAATCAAAAAATGCAACACAGAACTGTTAGACAGCACTGAGATACTTAGAGCAAGTGCAAAACAAAAATTGTTATTTCAGCTGTTTTTAATTTCTCCAAGTCTTTTGGGTTTCTAATACCATGCTAGGAATAGACCTCATTCAGCTTTGTAGGTCCAGTGATGGTTTTAGAAGAAATCCAAGGTCTTGTGGTCACAGGTGTCTAAGCCAGGTATAGGTGAAGCTCTGAATAATGAGCACAGTCTTACAAAATGTAAGGCTTTTATACCAGCAGGATGAAATCAGGTAAACACACTATAAGCCTTCCACCAGCAGGAATTCTTGGAAATAAGTTTACTCAATCTATTCCCTTTTTAGTCTGGTGCTGATGGATGCCATCCTATACTACCTTGCAATCATCTACCATTTCCCTTGCTCCATCTTAAAACTCTACACTAACATCTGTGGGAGGCACATTATTATAAGTTGCTATCCAGTCATCGGTGAGTACACAGAACTGCTTCTCAAGAATACAGACAAATACAGCTTTTATCCTGCTTCAACCTGGGCTCCCTCTGCTGCCTCTGTGTCACCACATATTTCTATACTTTTTGCTGTATTGTTCATCCTCTTTAATGTTCACAATTTTATAGATACTTCCTATGCTATTGATCTGTAATGATCTTTGGAAGCTAGCCTTAGATTCCGATGGTAGTTTTTAACCCTTACATTTTGCATATGAATAACACAGAGAATGTCCAAACAAAGGGATTTTGGGACATTTATATTTCCCATATCCATGAGGAGTAGAGGTGCTACACTGGTGTGAATTTGTGGTTACTTATGTGTTTATCTAAATCTTTGTATAGAGTAAGGGAGGTGATTAGTTTTGTGTGGAGTACAAGGTGGTTCCATAGAAGGGGTATTCTCTGTGATACACACCCTTCTCTCGAACATTTTCTATTTATTTTGTGAAAGAGATTGAAATCCCTTGAGTGGGTGTTTATGATACCACTGGACATGTGAATGTGCAATAGGTATGACAGAAGAGGGCCTGTTGAAACTTTGCACATTACCTCTCAGTAGCCTTCGTGATAGTGATCAGAGAGACAAGGATTTAAGATAGTCTGCATAACATTTTAACATTTAGACCCTTGATTTCTCTAGTGAGAAAGTGCTGTAGTCATTCCATCTGGGTTGTGTTTTGAAAGTACATACCGAAAGGGGCATTACACCCGATTAATGACCTAATGAATGTTGAGTCTGATGTTGCAACTACATTCCCAGATCTGGACACAAAATATTTATTTATAAACAGTAATGAGAAAGGAACTCTTTACAACAGTTATTTCATGGTGATCAAAAGACAGTTCATTGTATGCATAGTTTCACAGATCTCTAACTATAGGATCAGTTTTTATGGGTTTGTTGTTAATGTGTAGTTACAAGGGGAGTCATGCTTGCTGGTGGATAAAGATTAAAGAATTCTTGGTGCTTATAAGTCCATGGTTTTGACACCAGCCATTTGTTTAGAACACCTCTTTTTGGAAGATTTTGGTGTCACTTGGAGAGTTTATGATAAAACTGAGTTTGCACTCACCTATAAAACTGGCCAGTTACAAACTGATATTATTAGCTTTGTCCTCTAAGAAGTAAATGCCAAGGAAGAATAGGCCAAAGAATGACCTCTGGGGTACACCACTAGTGACAGATCTTTTAGAGGAGGTAGAGTTCCCCACACTAAATTCCTGGGCTCTATTTGTGAATCAAGGTAGAGTTGTCCACCATAAATTCCTGGGTTCTATTTGTCAATCAATTGCTATATAAAGAGTTATGAAGGGAGTGGTATTCAGCTTTGAAAGTTTATTTTATGATACCTGAGTATGGGATGGTGCTGAATGCCTTTGTGTGGTACGGATATTGACATGTGCACTGTTTTGTTCTCATCCATTGATTAATAACTTTTTCAAAGAAGTTGGTCAAGTTAAGTAAACTGGACCTGCCCTTGATGAATCTTAACTGAGATGAATAGAGGGTATGTAGGTTACCTGTATAGTACAGTTTTGTACCTACCATAAATGTAGATGTTCGAGGATCCACATTGCTGCAGTCATAACCTGTGGGTAGTCCGCTGTCCTCGGTTGGCCGAATACCAAAGAGTTAGGCTGGCGTCGGTCATGGGCGCCCGGAGCTGACGTCAGTACGTAGTAGTACTTAAGCGCATGACCGACGCCATATCCTCAGTCTTTCTTGCCCCAGATGTCAGAAGGTCTTAAAAAGAGAAGGCCAGAGCCACAAGGAGAAAAATAACAATTATCCCCAAGCAACAATAACAACAACCACAACAACCCCAAACCAACCCAAACCAAAGAGGGGAAGGAGGGAGGGAAAATAGGACTGCAGCAATGTGGATCCTCGAACATCTACATTTATGGTAGGTACAAAACTGTACTATGTTCTTCGTCTCACATTGCTGCAGTCATAACCTGTGGGTAGAATCCCAAAGCAAAGGAAAAGGGAGGCTGGCAAACTAAAAAGCATTAGGGGCTGCTAACATGCCCTGTAAGACTGCAGTGGCAAACCCAGCCCTGGACTTGGAGAAAAGAGGGAGATGGTAATGCTTAGTAAAAGTATGAACTGAACTCCAAGTAGCTGCTTCCAAAATATCCTTAGTAGCTACACCCCTCAAAAAAGCAGTAGAAGTGGCAGTAGCCCTAGTGGAATGAGGTCTAATCCCAGCAGGAACATTCTTCCCATGATGAGAATAACAAAAAGCAATACAATTACCAATCCACTTTGAAATAGTCTGCTTTGAAACAGCTTTCCCTTGTGAACCCAAAGCAAAAGTAACAAATAACTGTTGAGTCTGTCTGAACTCCTTAGTTCTGCTCAAATAATAACGTAACTGCCTGTGTATATCCAAAGAATGCAATATTTTTTCCCCCTTATTTTGGGGATCAGCATAAAAGGAAGGCAAATGGATAGACTGGTTCAAGGCCACATTAGAAATCACTTTTGGCATGAAAGTAGGGTTAGTACGCAAAGAAACTCTATCCTTATGGAATATTAGAAAGGGTTCAACTGCCATGAGAGCCTGCAATTCAGATACCCTTCTAGCAGAAGTAATGGCCAACAAAAAGGCAGTCTTCCAAGACAAAAACTTCAAATCAGACGTAGCTGCAGGTTCAAAAGGAGGCAAAGTAAGCTTCTCCAACACAAAATTGAGATCCCAGGAAGGAGTAGGAGCTCTATGTGGGGGTCTTATATTTTTTGCCCTTCTAAGAAATTGCTTAAACAAAGGGTGAGAAAATAAAAAAGGGTCACAATCATAGTGAGCAGAAATGGCTGCAGCATGAACCTTCACAGAGGAAAACGACAAACCCTTGTCTAGTAATTCAGTAAGGTACTGCAGTGTAAAACTCAAATTAGGTATCGAGACATCAAAGTCCTTTGTTGTGCTCCAAAGAAAAAATCTCTTCCATTTATCAGCATAAACTTTTCTAGTGCTGGGCCGCCTAGCTTCCAAAATGACATCTAAAACTTGTTGAGGAAGCTGAGAACCCACAGGCTCTAAAACAGAATACGCCAGGCCATTAGATGCAGGGACTGCACCCTGACATTGAGCAAATGACTGCTTGACTGGGGCAACAAGTGAGGAAGCTGTGGCAAAGGCCAAGGAGGCTCCTGAATTAAACTCCTCAGCAGAGGATACCAGTGCTGTCGTGGCCAATCTGGTGCTATTAAAATCATGCAAGGCTTGTCCCGCCTGACTTTCAAGAGTACCTTGGTAAAGAGAGGCAGAGGAGGAAAAGCATAGACGTGAAGGTTGTTCCAACTGAAAGATAGAGCATCCACTTTCCAAGCTTTTGGGTGGAACATCTTTGTGCAAAATTTTGGTAGTTGGAAATTTAGAGGAGAAGCGAACAGATCTATGTCTGGAGTTCCCCAAGCCACTGTCAACTGTTGAAATACCTGAGGATCCAATTTCCACTCGTGGGGATCCACAATTTGTCTGCTCAATACATCTGCTAGGGAGTTCTGTGCTCCTGGCAGAAACCGTGCTTGAAGAGTGATGTGCAACCCCAGAGCAGTCTCCCACAATATCATAGCTTGTCTGCAAAGAGGGTAAGAATGGGTCCCCCCCTGCTTGTTGATGTACCACATGACTGTAGTGTTGTCTGTTTGTATCAACACCTGTCCTGGTTGAAGTAGGCCCTTGAAAGCCATCAGGGCAAACTGGACTGCTAACATCTCCTTCATGTTGATATGCAAATGCTGTAGTTTGGGAGGCCACGTGTCTTGAATCCATTTCCCATTGAAGTGTGCTCCCCAAGCCAGGTCTGAGGCATCCGTCATTAAGATCTGACTCGCCTCTGGTCGGGTCACAGAGAGTCCCTTGTTTAGGTGACATTCCTGTGCCCACCACAAGAATTCCTTCTGGATGCAAGGTATTATCGGAATGACAGTGTCCAAATCGTGGCAGTGTTGAGTCCATACACTTTTGAGATACCATTGTAGCTTCCTCATATGCAGTTTGGCATTGGGAAGTACCAGAATGCAAGATGCCATGAACCCCAAGGCTTGAAGGACTGTCCTTGCAGTCGGCCTGGACAGTACTGATAATTGCTGGAAGTATAGGCGAAGAGTTCTTTGTTTGTCCGGGGTCAGAAAAGCCATCTGAGAGGCTGTATTCAGTCTCACACTCAGAAAGCACATGTCCTGAGAGGGTACTAGACTGGACTTTGTTTCGTTCACATAATACCCTAGGCACCTTAAAACTGCCATTACATACTGTAGATATTGAAGTAACTTGTCTTTGTCTTGAGCAAGAATCAGGCAATCGTCCAGATAAGGATAAATTTGTATTCCCCTCAGTCTTAAGAAAGCTATTACAGGAGCCAGAACCTTTGTGAACACCCTGGGTGCAGTAGATAAACCAAAGGGCAATGCAGAGAACTGATAATGAGAAGTACCAGCCCGAAAACGCAGGAATCTCCTGCAGCTGGGCCTGATAGGAATGTGAAGATAGGCTTCTTTGAGATCCAGAGTTACCATCCAGTGATCTTTGCCTAGCAGAGGCAGAAGTTGCTGTAATGTTAACATCTTGAACTTTGGAATGTCTAGGTAAGTATTGAGAATGGACAAATCCAGAATTGGCCTCCAAGTGTTTCCTTTCTTTGGCACTAGGAATAGACGAGAATAAAACCCTAGGCCTTCTTCTGACGAAGGTACCACCTGGATTGCCCCCATCTGTAAAAGCAAAGAAATTTGTTCCTGAGCCTCCAGCCTTTGTTGAGGAGGTACATCTGGCATGCCTTTGAAAGGGGAAAAGTGTGAAAATAAAACTTGTAGCCTTGATTTATTATGTCCAACACCCATTTGTCCTGGGTGACCAAATGCCAATTTTGTTTGAAAAGTGCCAACTTTCCTCCTAGAGGAGCTGCCAGAAAGGAAGGATCTGGCAGCTGGAGATACAAGTCATTGGGTCTGTTTACGAAAAGGCTGACCCCTGCCCTCACCAGAAGATTGTGCAGGAGAACTCCAAGTCCTAGGTCTGAAAGAACCCTGAGCGTGAGCCCTGCCCCTACCACGCCTAGATCTGCCCTTAGACTGAAAATCCGAAGAAGGGTAAGACCATCCTCTTGCAGGCCAATTCCTGCTAAACTTAGGGGGCTGCACTTGCAAAAATTCCTTAACTGTCTGCATAGACTTAGCTTTGTCTTCCATCTTTTTCAAAACTGACACCACAGGGGAACGAAAAAGAACTTCAGATTGAAGGGGAGCATCCAAAATCCGAGCTTTAACATGCTCTGACAAATTTTGATCCTTAAGCCAGGCATGTCTACGAATAACTGAACCAGTAGCAGCCACCCTGGAAGAAGCCTGAAGGGCATCGAAGCCACACTGCAAATAATGTTTATCAACTTGATCTGAAGCATGAACCAAGTCCTGCAATTCCTTACAATCTATACCCTCAGCTAAAGCATCTACCTTAGCTTTCAATTAACCTAACAGAAAGTTCTGATACTTCAGCATATGGAATTGGCAATTTAAAGCCCTCATAGCTAACATAGAAGAGGTGTACACTTTTTTACCCCACCTATCCAACGCTCTAGAATCTTTATCCAAAGGAACTGGATTCTTAACCACAGAAGCCCTGACACCCTTAGGCCCTTGACTAATAGTTTCTGGGTCAGCTCTAGGGCTCTTATACAAATATTTATGTGCCTCTGGAACTCTGTAATACCTGTCTGGCTTGACAGGGGCAGGGGGTAAGGAATCAGGATTAAGGGAAGCTTCAGAAAAAACATCCTGAACAACATCTAAAACAGGGGGAATAGCCAAAGGTCTATGCTGTGGCAAAAACAAAAATTCCCTAAGCCTCTTACGAGAATCTGAAAAATCCTGACCTTCCCACTTGAAATGCTCCCTCATGGAATGCAAGGTTTCAGAAAAGGAAAAATCCTCTGGAGGTGAAGCAGAAGGACAGGAATCCTCTGCATCCGAATCAGAATAGGGAGGAAAATCCTGAATATCCTCAGCTGAGGACTCAGAGTAATCTGAGGAATGCTCCATTCCCTCTAAATCTGTCTCCACCCTAGGCCTCTTCTCTGGAGGGGGCATAGAACCCCTGATCAAAGTAATCAAATCTTCTGCCATTTTCAACATATGTTTTTTAGGAACAGAGCCCGAAGAACCAGGGCTGTGGCCCGTACCAGAAATACCAGGTCTAGCCTTAGCAGGGCCTTTAGAGACTGAAGTAGAAGGTCTAATAACCTTTTGTAAGGATGGAACCACAGAAACTTGAGAAGCACCCTCGGCCTGACCTGACTCCTGAGAGGCCAACTCCTGTAAAAGTAAAGGTTCCCCCTGGGATTCAGCCGAGACCTCGGCTGGATCCACAGATTCAACCGTAGATTCCATAGAACCGGCGTCCGCAACGGACAACTCATCCGGTTTAGACCTTAAAGATTTATCTTTTCGCTTTTTAGCGGTAGCGGGCGTCGGAGGATCCGATGGCATGTTATAGTTACACCGCTTACCGAAAACAAGCCTAGCACAGTCTAATCTGCGTTTAATGGTGCGCTTATTAAATCTAGCGCAAAAGCGACACCCGACTACGTCGTGCTCAGGCCCTAAGCAAGGTATACAGAGAGAATGATAGTCCCTATGAGGTATCTGTTTCCCACAAGAAATACAATTATTAACTTTTTCTGACATCCGGATTTAACTGAGGCAAGAAAAGACAAAAATTTTCCCCAACGGGGTACTTAGCCCAACTTGGTCTTCGGTCTGAAACTCGAAAACTGAAAATTTCAGAACGCCGAACGGCACTTGCAAACGCTGCTTCTGCTTCGGACCACGCGGCAAGAAAGACTGAGGATATGGCGTCGGTCATGCGCTTACGTACTACTACGTACTGACGTCAGCTCCGGGCGCCCATGACCAACGCCAGCCTAACTCTTTGGTATTCGGGCCGACCGAGGACAGCGGACTACCCACAGGTTATGACTGCAGCAATGTGAGACGAAGAACATCCTTATTTATTAATTTCACAATGAACCTTGGGGTTTGACATAATGGTTAAGATTTTTATTTTATTTATTTATTTCCAGTTTGATGACCGGGGAGGTCCACTGGGCACAAAGAGCCTGTTTTCAGTGGAGGCCCGGGGAGAAAAGCTCCAATAATACATAGTACAAACTCCATAATATGAAGTACAATACATAGTGGAAACAGAAACAAACTAAGCAGATTTTACATACAAAATAGCAAAAACTAAACAAAAGTTAAACAGCAGCTTGGAGAAGGATGTAAAGCATATTTACATGTTTAGTGGTTGAGAACAGTAGTATAAGGTTAAATTAATACAGAGGTTTAAATCATCTGAGAATTATATAGAAGTAACATTAGCATGGATGAGTTCTTTATGCATGAATATTAGCATGAGTTAAATTAATACAGAGGTTTAAATCCTCTGAGAGTGGTATAGAGGTAGCATTAGCATGAAGGCAGTGCAAAGGGTTAATCAATAGTGTGTAAGGAAGAAAAAACTTTGTGTGTTATAAAGTATTTATGTATTAAGCAGATTAGGTAGGTGGAGTGCAATTGCATTTCCATTTTTGGGAGAGGTAAGAATGCAGCTGGGTTTTGAAGTGTTCAGAGTTCTTAGAAATTCTTAGAGATGGAGGGAGAGAATTCCTTTTTTTGGCAATGAAAAAGGATAGGAAAAGCTGACCAGTGGGCCGGTTTGGTTTATAATCAGAGATTAGATTTTGGTGGGCAGATCTTAGAGTTCTGTTTGGGGTGTATAATGTTAAGATGTTTGTTAGTGCTGGGCATATAGCTGGTTTGAAAATAAGCTTGTGAGTGGTGATGTGTTGGAGGTAGTCAAGGTAGTTTTGGAGTTCTAGCCATTGCAGTTGGTGGAGAGGTTTACAGTGGTGAGTGGAGTATTTGGAAGTGGTGGCAAACTTTGAGATTTTATTGTAATAGGAATCTAGTTTGGAAGAGATGAAGGAAGATAGGTTGGTTAGTAGGGGAGCAGCATACATTAGTGAAGGTAGAAAGAAGGTAGTGGTGGGGGTCTGTCTTGTTGAGGGGGAGAGGAAGTGGGAGTTTCTGTACAGCATGCCAAGTTTCTAATGGGTTTTCTTTATATTTAGCTGAATATGGGTATCAAATTTTAAGTGTTCGTCAGTAGTAACTCCAAGAAGTTTAGCAAAAGGAACAACTTCCATAGTGGAGTTGGCAAGACTTGTAATCTTGAAAGAGGCTTTGTCTAGGTGTATAGATTTTGAGGGAGAGAATGGAAGGATCTTTGATTTGTTGGCATTCAAAGATAAGTAATGTTGGAGCATCCAGTTCTCAGTAGTTGAGAAGGCAGTTTGAGTTTTTGTTTGGAGCTCAGGGAGGTTTGATGCAGAGCAAATTAAAGTTGAGTCATCTGCATATTGTACTATTTTAGTGTTAGGAATGGCTGCATGGAAATCATTAATGAAGATATTGAAGAGCACAGGGCCAAGAATGGATCCCTGGGGTACCCCGGTTGGGGTGGGAAGGAAAGCTGAGGTGCCAGTCTTCCATTTTACTGCCTGAGATCTGTCAGAGAGGTAGCTGCTCAACCAGGTGATGGTGTTTTGTGAGAGGTTAAAATTGGAAAGATGGTGAAGAACGTGGGTATCGAAAGCCTTGGAGAAGTCAAGAGGACTAGATACAAGTTCTCCAGAGTCACGGGCATGGTTTATGATGTTGAGAAAAGAGAGAAGAGCTGTTATTGTGCTATGGGCAGGACGGAACCCATGTTGTCTTGGGGTGAGGAGTTGGTTATGTGTAATGAATGGCATGAGCTGGAGGTGGATGCATTTCGCAAGAATTTTTGAAATAGGGGATAGAATTGCTATGGATCAGAATTTGGGGATGTTATCATTTTTGCCTCCTTTATGGAGGGGTAGGATAAAGGCTGCACACCACAGTTTGGGAACATATGATTCTTGTATGGATCTGTTGATGAGTATGCTAATGGTGATGGTGATGCTGTCTGCTGCAATTCTTAAAAAGAGTGAGGGGATATTGTCAGGGGCATTGGAGCAAGGCTTAAGCTTAGAGAGATTTTTTTTATATATGAGGTGGGGATGGGTTTGAGGTGAAATATGGGAGGTGAGTTTGGGCAGAGGGTTTGATTTTGGGGGAGGTGTTGTTTGGGAATGTTTTAGTGAGTTCTGCTGTAGAGTTAGTAAAGAAGGAGTTGAACAGAGTAGCTATTTCTGGGTCAGATTTACTAGTGTCAGGGAAAGGGTTGTTTTTGTTGTGTGGGTTGAGAAGTGAGTTGATGGATTTCAAGAACTGTTTGGGGTTAGAGGAATTGTTAGACTGGAGTTTGATAAAGTATGCTTTTTTGTCTTGTATGATACGTTTTTTGGCTAAGTTGCAGAGTTGTTTATATTTAAGAAGGGTGTCAGGGTGCCTATTATGATGGTAGAGTTTCCAGGTCTTGTCCCTTTGTTGCTTGAGTGTTTTGGTATCTTTACTAAGCCAAGGGACGGAATTGTTTTTTATACATTTTATTCTTGAAGGGGATTTGGAGTTAAAAGTGTCTAAGAAAGCTGAGTTGAAGAATTAATCAGCACTGTCCAGAGGTAGAGTTTTCAGAGTGTCCCAATTTATCAGTTTGAGAGAATTGGAAAAAGCTGTAGGGTTAAATGTGTATGGATATATTGGTGTAGATGAGGAGAGGAGGGGGTTGCTCTATGGATGAAGGCTGGTAAGTGATCACTGATAGAGTATAGTATGGTGCCAGTATGCAAAAATGTTTATCTTATAAACACAAAATACAGAGTTTGATACTTACCCCAGGAAACACGACTAGGCTTATAAAGGCCCACTGGGAGTCATTCACCTAGTAATCACCTATGAACCTTTCCACAGCCTTAAAGATGAAACTGGTCATGCTTATGGGTCTACAACTACTAGGGTGCACTGGAACCCAATATCTGAGCAAGGAAATGACTGTTGTTATCTTTCACTCATCTGGTAGAAAGTCTGCTTTGAGGCTGATATAGAATAGTTTCTGTAAGGGATCAGATAAGTCATCCTTCATGCTGACCAGTAGGCAATATATTTACACAGTAATAGTCATTTATCATTAAATAGAGTGTCATATTTCATACAGATTCTTACATTATAAATTATTTTATGCACTTTTTCTTACCAAGGACTAGCTCAGTAATTCATGGCATGCACCTCTGCTATCTATAATCATTGTTTTACTTTTAACATATTCCTAGAGGTTTAAATTATGTATTCAGACATAAGTATGTTTATGACCCCAGGGTAAGGAAGAATGCAGCTGTAAATGATAATAGTGCTTATAATTCTTACAGCCTGAATATCTTTATGACCCCAATCAGATAAGTAATAAAAGACAACTGTAGATACCTTGGTATGTGTACTTTTTTAGCAATAAACTTCCTGATGTGACAGAATTGAGCTCTATCATCTGAAGTACATTGCATTGTAATTAAGGTTATTATACAATAAAGCACATTAACATAAAAAAAATGCACACTGATTGGACAAACTAATCAGGATGGTCATTGTAAATCCAGTGGTCCTCCACAGGAAGAAGTTCCATTTTTTTTTCAGCAATGCTAGGGGAGAATTTAAACAGTAAAAAAAGTAAAATATTTCCTCACTAGTTAACTGCTCTATGGATCAGACTATTACAGCATATTAAAAAAATCTTCATCATGTCAATGTTGGGAGCGTTCCTACAAGAAGCTCAATGGCATACCTCTTACCTTCTGAAACTCACATCTTTCAGTATTTACTAAATTCATTCTTCAAAGATATAACAGAAAACTGCAACTTTTATCAAGAAAAGACCAGAAATGTGGGCAAACATTTTCACATTCTGTGTGAATCTGTACACTTCTCTCTCTTAAAAGCATCCTACTACAGACTCATATTAAAAAAAGAATCCAAAATGAATGCTTGATGCTGATAACCCAACCAGAGAACAACAATTGGAGAACCAAAAAATAAAATAATAGCATAAAAAACACACAAACTTCAGAAAGATTAGCGCTAATCTTTCTGAAGTTTGTGTGTTTTTTATGCTATTATTTTATTAAACCTTTGGATACTTAACAGCACTCTTCCAGAGTTTTTTGTTTTTTATATTAAAAAAAGACAATGACACGAGTCTAGTCTGTAGTCATAGAGCATGTGCAGTATATCAGTTAGATACCCCATATTAACAGAAACCAGCAGAAGAGAACTATAGTTATTTTCTACAAGGACATTATTTATAAAAGTTAAGACTTTTTTTCCATTGATGATGTCGTTGTAAAATAACAATAATCTACCCCTGTTTGTGAGCAATGTAGGATTTACCAGCAGCTGCCTTGGTTTAATCACTCAAACTTTGCTCTTGTGATCAAAGAATGCCAGCTGTGGATAAATCCTGTGATACCAGCACCCAGTTGTGGATTATTGCTAAAATACAGTATATATTCTCAAGCATAGATCTTCAGTGGCTTATTTCCATTTCAGTCTGTCTGTATACTGGCAGCATCAATATCATTTTTTATTTGCCACTGCTTCAGTTATACTATTGTTGGATATTATACCACATTTCCTTAGAATGTAGTTTATACTTGTTACTGTTTAAGTTGTACCATCATCATGTATTATACCAGTTATGTTGCACTTCCTCAGCATGACGTATTCACGAACTACAGTTTCCTTGCAAAGAACTTGTGCCCAAGTATTGACATTTTGCTCTGATTGTTATAAGTACCAGACAATATCATTACTTCAGTGCCCACAAATGTGTGCTTCACCAGTTTGTCTCCTACTCAGTTTAAGAATGGAGACTCTTTATAGCTTAAATTAAAACTAACTGCACCCACTCTATTATGGTTTCAAGACTACCTCTCCCAACGCCACGAAGCTGCTCAGTGGAAAAGGTCCCTTCCCCCTACTTCCTGTAAAACTAGGAGTATCCCAAGGATCAATCCTAGGACTGCTACTTTTCACTATATTTACAAATAATCTTCACAAAGCCACCCCTCTAGCAAACCTGGTTCAATACGCTGATGTCTCCACCTTAATCTGCTCTCCCCCCACCCTCCCAACAACTTCACATCAAGACCCAAGAAGCCTTTACATCCATCAAAACCTGGCTAACAAACTCACAGCCAATACTAAATCCTAAAAAGACCCGTCTTATGCTCTTCCATCCTTCCAAAGCAGCAGTACCTACTCCCCCATTCTCTATTTGTGCATCAGATAATATCCCACTCTCTCCCCATCACACAAACCAAATTACTAGGGGTCATTACTGACAATAATATGAAATTTGATAAACACATAGCTCATACAATAACCAAAGTCAACAAAAAATAGGTACTGTTTACAGATGTAAAAATTTCCTAACCAACAACAGTAAAGTTACGCTAGCTTGTACCCATCTTCTCTCTTCCCTACTGTATGCTTTTCCTGTCCTAATTAATCTAAACAAGAGTGATTTAAACAGGCTATCAGTATGCTACAGCACAATTCGGCACAAACTCCTCCTACCACACCCACCACTGTCAAGCCCTAAAACCTCCTGGGTGGAACTCCCAAACACCTTAGCTCTAAACCACCTTCTTCTAGCTCACCAAATACTGTACCAACCTGACAAAACTACACCCTTACAAGACCTGATCACTCTCTCTACTCCAATATCCAAGAACTCAGATCCACTGACAAGGCAGTAGTCACAATCTCCAAAAGCCATTACAGGTCTGGTGACTTCCAGTATTCTAACAACATTGGCAAAACTTGGAACTCCCTACCAATACAAATCAGGGTGCAACCTAATAAAACCATCTTCAAAAAACAGTTTATTTTCCACCTAAACAACTTGCAGACATGCAACTGCCTAGAACCTGGCTGACATGTTCTAACTCATTTCCCCTACCCACTATCTAACCTCTTTAAAACACCCACTGATGCACTATATATTATCACACGTTACTTGTAACTGCCTAGCACCTGGCTGACATATTCTAACTCCTTTCCCCTACCCACTATCCAACCTCCTTTTTAAAACTCCCACAGATGCACTATATATTATCACATGCTACTTGTAACTGCCTAGCACCTGGCTGACATATTCTAACTCATTTCCCCTACCCACTATCCAACCTCTTTAAAACTCCCACAGATGAACTATATATTATCACATGTTACTTGTAACTGCCTAGCACCTGGCTGACATATTCTAACTCCTTTCCACTACCCACTATCCAACCTCTTGAAAACTCCTACAGATGCACTATATATTACCACACGTTACCTGTAACTGCCTAGTACCTGGCTGACATATTCTAACTCCTTTCCCCTACCGACTGTCCAACCTCCTCTTTAAAACTCACACAGATGCACTATATATTATCACATGTTACTTGTAACTGCCTAGCACCTGGCTGACATACTCTAACTCCTTTCCCCTACCCACTATCCAACCTCCTCTTTAAAACACCCAGAGATGCACTATATATTATCACACGTTACTTGTAACTGCCTAGCACCTGGCGGACATATTCTAATTCCTTTCCCCTACCCACTATCTAACCTCTTTAAAACTCCCACAGATGCGCTATATATTATCACACATTACTTGTAACTGCCTAGTTCCTGGCTAACATATTCTAACGCCTTTCCCCTACCTACTATCCAACCTCCTTTTTAAAACTCCCACAGATGCAGTATATATTATCACACGTTACTTGTAACTGCCTAGCACCTGGCTGACATATTCTAACTCCTTTCCCCTACCCACTATCCAACCTCCTCTTTAAAACTCCCACAGATGCACTATATATTATCACACATTACTTGTAACTGCCTAGCACCTGGCTGACATATTCTAACTCCTTACCCCTACCCACTATCCAACCTCCTCTTTAAAACTCCCACAGATGCACTATAAATTATCACACGTTACTTGTAACTGCCTAGCACCTGGCTGACATATTCTAACTCCTTTCCCCTACCCACTATCCAACCTCCTCCTTATAACTCCCACAGATGCACTGTATATTACCACACATTACTTGTAACTGCCTAGCACCTGACTGACATATTCTAACTCCTTTCCCCTACCCACTATTCAACCTCTTTAAAACTCCCACAGATGCACTACATATTACCACACATTACTAGTAACTGCCTAGCACCTGGCTGACATATTCATAGGTTCATAGGTGGGTATTAGGCTATCGGCCCTAGAGCCCATACAAGCCTAGCCAAAAAATGTAACCTGGCTTTTGCCACCCAAGAAAATTATTTTCCTGTGCCCCTGTCGAGCAGAGCCACAGGAGTGATCCCTGGGGTGAATTTCCCATTTCCCGTCCAATCATCAAGATTTTTCTTGAAGAGTGCTAATGAGGAGCTCTGTTTGACATAGATAGGTAGTCTGTTTCAGAGTATGGGAAGTCTCTGGGACAGGAATCTATCCCTCCAGCATGTTCTGTTTATTGTGGTGACAAGGTTTAGGTCCCTAGAGCATGTAGCTCGGAGGGATTGGGATTTCTTTAAGTGGAACATGTCCAACAGCTCTGGGTTTGACATAGCTTTGTATGTTAGGCAGAGATCGCCCCTGAGTAGGTGATATGCGATGGAGTAAAGCTGTAGTTATTTGAGACGGTCTGCATAGGGCATCTGTTTGAGGCCAGTAATCCTCTTTGTGAGGTATTTCTCTGGTCTTTCCAGTTGTTGCAGATGTCTTGTGAGGTACATACCAAATGTGATGAGATGAGCCATGTAGAAGGATTTCCTGACCACTGTGGTGATGTGATTATCAAAGGAGAGACTACTGTCCACCTATGTCCCAAGGTCTCTTATCACATTTTTGGCATTAAGTAGACTACCAGCTATGTGGTAGTTCATGGGTACAGAGTTTTTACCAAAGGGGATGACAATACACTTTTTGGCATTGAACTTCAGGCCACGGCTTTGACACCAGGTATCTGTCTCAGTGAGGCCCTTTTGTAGTTTGTCCACATCGTTAGGAGTTTCGATTATGGCTCCTAGTTTGCAGTCATCTGCAAACTTTGTTAGCCAAAGACCTTCTGTGTTGGCCTGCACTTCAGAGAAGTAGATACCAAACAGGAGAGGACCCAAGAATGAACCCTGTGGTACTCCACTTGTCACTGGTCTGATGTTGAATTTGGAATCTGCTACTTTCTCCTTTCCCCTACCCACTGTCCAACCTCCTCTTTAAAACTCCCACAGATGCACTATATATTATCACACATTAAGACGTTGTCCTGTTCGATTCTCATCTAAAGCGTCTTCTGTGTGGAGACGTGCGTGAATGGGCATACCTTCATTGAAGGTTGTGCATCAGGGCTGGCAACTCGGTAAGTAAAAATCTACTGCCAATCATTAGCAGACCGGAGTTCCACTGTGGCATTCCCTAACCGGGAAAAGCCAAAAGACACAGCAACTTGTAACTGCCTAGCACCTGGCTGACATATTCTAACTCCTTTCCCCTACCTACTATCCAACCTCCTCTTTAAAACTCCCACAGATGCACTATATATTATCACACATTACTTGTAACTGCCTAGCACCTGGCTGACATATTCTAACTCCTTTCCCCTACCCACTATCCAACCTCCTCCTTAAAACTCCCACAGATGCACTATATATTACCACACTTTACTTGTAACTGCCTAGCACCTGGCTAACATATTCTAACTCCTTTCCCCTACCCACTGTCCAACCTCTTTAAAACTCCCAAAGATGCACTATATATTATCACACATTATTTACCAACTCACCACTGCCTACTCCCCACTGTCCCATCTATACTCACTAACTCTCCCCTAGACTAAGTTGAAAAGCGTTCCCTTAAAATGCCAATGAACCTCATATGAACTTGTCTATATTCTCCTCCTTTGACAAACTGGCTAGTATTTTTAGTTTTTCCTTTATAGTCTTAGCTTCATTACTTCTTCAAGATTATCTCTACTTAACATACTGTATGAACAACAATCATATGTTACTACCTGCTATACTTTTAATTGTATGTCTAAACCACTGTGCTTATGTAAATATCTTATGTAATCATGTTATTATCTGCTATATTTTAAAACTGTATGAGTAAACCACAATACTCATGTAAATATCTTATGTATAGTATATGTTAGCAAGTGTTCTGGATCTTTTCTCCCAGGGCCTCTGCTGAAAACGGACAGCTCTGTCCAGTCGGACTTCCCCGGTAAACAAACGTAAAATAAATAAATAAAAAAATTTAAATTGACAAGGTAGTACTCTAGAAATAAGGGGATATTCTGCAGACATTTTTAAGCTTCTTTAAGTAACACCTTATTTCTCCTATAGTTTATATCTACAGTGTGAGATTGTGTTATTTTTTTCTTCCTTCTTAATCTGTGTAAATTGTGAGGAACAAGATGTTACTATAAACAGTGATTTTAAATGTAACACAGGTGTTCCGCTGTCTACAGAAAACCTTTCTAGAAGGTATCACAGACCAACTATTAATCCAATTTTATAGCAAAACACTGCTGTGAGAATAGACTACTTATCAATTTATTCATGCTGCAGAGGGCTTTTCTTAGACAGAGGGGTAATATCAATCAGTTTGTGCAAGAAGACATAACTATGAAAAATAATTTATGCATTCATGGCAAACTTACAACTGACACTTTCTAAAATGTATTGACACACTTTAGTTGTAGTATAGGAAGGATTTACTTACTGACAAACCGCAGGAGATCCCAATGAAAACCACCCTCCTTTTTCCTTCACACACCT
The DNA here is from genome assembly GCF_019279795.1 of Protopterus annectens. Lineage (NCBI taxonomy): Eukaryota > Metazoa > Chordata > Ceratodontiformes > Protopteridae > Protopterus > Protopterus annectens. The sequence continues at coordinate 1,254,691,681 of NC_056729.1, forward strand.
GAAAGAGACAAAAAATGTTCTAAATGCCTGCTTAGGGTTAGCTGTATTGTTTTAAATCCAACGTATTAAGAATTACATAGTAATGGGTTAACAAAAATTGCTTTCTGTGTCAAAAATGCATTTAAATATTTGAGTTCTATGGCTGATACAAATTAAACACATTGTTAGTGAACTGTTTTATCAGGTGCAAGTTATTCAAAGTATTGAATCTTGTAATAATATATTATGTATTATTGACCCGAATGCAGTTTCCCATTTACTTATTTATGTACTGCACTTTGTTAAGGGGATTGTCCATACAAGGAAATGCCCCTTTTCCAGAGAGAGTTGTGGAGAAAAAAACTTCAATATCACGTTATCCTACAGAGAAAAATAGAAGTTGTAGTACATTTATTGTTACTGACAAGTTTTGATATACACATTTACTGAAAATTACTGAGATTTGAGTGAGTATAAGACAGACAGTGACAGTGTGTTTTCACTTAATGGCTTACTGTTGATATTTTCTACTTTTAATAAAGAGCACACTCCAAACAATCTGTTTCTCCTAGTCCAGCAGGAAATTGAAAACTCCAGAGAGAATAGAGTGTGTTTAATAAAAGTATTTAGTTGTGCATTGCATTGTTTTTCCATTGGGTGATAAAAACTATTTACTCAGGTGTTGTTTTTACCAGTGGATGAGTTTTTCTTTTCTAGACATTTTATGAAGTACACAAATGAACCTGTAACAAGGCAGGATACAAAGGTAGAAAAATTCAAACACTCAGAACTAAATGCAAAAGATAAATTCAACCTGGTACAAGCAGTAACCAACTCCAGAAAGGAAGCTCCCAGTCAGTAGTAATCCAAAAATGCCATACGTTTTAAAATGAATGACACATTTAATTCATGAGTAGTTTTTCATCCCCAGTAAAATATGAATCTATATTAGAACATCGACAGCTAAAAACAGCGAACACCCTTACCTCGACACAGCTTAACCAAAAGCACTAACTCTCGATTGGCCAGAACAGTAATTTTTTTTCCCAGGGAAAACAATCGCTGTGCCACTGTTGGGAATGTGCCATTTCCTTACCATTGATCTTAGAGTTGGTATATTTAAGTAGGGGGGTGTGGGGGCACAGCCCCCCCCCACTTTATTCTGTCTGTTTTTTTTTTTTGTTGGCCCAGTAATTTTTCTCCCTGGGGAAAAAAAAATTGCTGTTCTGGCCATTCGAGATTTATTGCTTTCAGTTAAGCAATGTCGAGTTAAGGGTGTTCGCTGTTTTTAGCTGTTGATGTTCTAATATAGACCCTAAAATATAGACTTCTTCAGAATGAAACAGTGATAGCCAGAACTTACTTATATACCATTTCTTTAATAGAATAATTGAATCAATTAAGGCAATTAATTAAAATAGCCTTGTTGTTTAAAGGGAAATCTTTTTCAGAAAAAAATTGTTTAAATATGTCTCATGTTAAAAGCTGTGCTATTTAATACACAGTTTAAAAAGTTCAAAAGTGCAATTTCTATATAAAAAAAAAATGACATATAAAAATGACATATAAGAAATAGCATGTAAAAACTCTTATAAAAGCTCTTTTTAAAACATGAATAAAAGGAAGCATAGTGTTGATTACATATGTGTGTATGTACTGTATAGGTTCATAGGTTCATAGGTGTGTACTAGGCTAATGGCCCTGGAGCCTTTACAAGCCTAGCCTATAGGATTACCCTGGCTTCATGCCACCCGACCTTAGTTCCCAGTGCCTCTGTCGAGTAGAGCCACTGGAGTGATCCCCAGGGTGAATTTTCTATTTCCCATATACTCATCTAGATTTCTTTTGAAGAGGGACAGTAAGGTGCTCTGTTTGACATGTATGGGAAGTCTATTCCATACCATGGGCAGTCTCTGGGTTATGAACCTGTCCCTCCAGCATGTTCTGTTGATTGTGGTAATGAGATTGAGGTCTCTGGAGCGTGTGGTGCACAGGGATTGGGATTTCTTTAGATGTAGCATTTCTAACAGAGCTGGGTCAGACATGGTTTTATAAGTCAAACAACTACAAAATGAACTGTTGAACACGAATCATAGCTTGATAGCTTTTTGCTTTAAGACTGGAACTAGAGAAGTGCATTCATTAATGCCAGAGAAAGGTGTGGAATCTAACCTGAGCTGCCATATCAGTTGTCTTAGTTCAATATATTCTTTCCAAGAGCCTCCCTAGGGTTGTGTGTTATTCTTTTTAGAATAATAAATGACAAATGTTTAAAGCCAATACATACCATTGAATGTTTATAAAGAACATTCTTTTGCTTACATTTGAGGATGTCATAATTGTGTTTGTATATCCATTTTCTCAGTTGCCTCTCAATTTTTCCAACATAGAATGCTAAACAAGGGGAACAAATCATCAAATATATTATCCCTTTTTCTAGACAATTTCCATCCTGTGCAAAGACAACTAATTTTAAGCTATTGCGTTGGACTTGCAGAGACTCAGAAATGTATTTGCATAGACTACTACTCCCACACCTTCTGGTTCCTTTTCTTTTTTCTCATTATTGTTGTGTGATTCTTCTTTTCTGCAATATTTTTAATATTTCTTGTTCATTTATAGATAAAGGCAGGTCTTGGTCCAACTATATTTCTTAACTTGTCATCACTGGTCAAAATGCACCAATACTTATTAACAATGTCTTTTAAAATATAGAATCCTTTGATATACTGTAATGTAAGGGTCCTAAAGTTGTTAGTTGGTTGATCGTCCTGATCCAGCTCTTTGTGAGGGAAGTCAATACCATTCAAAACACCTAGAGGCATTTCATCATTTAAATTGACATTGCCAGTTATGGGGATATCAAGGTCTATCCCTGAAAGGGGAGAGTATCTCTTTTCCCACCATTTTGAGATCTCAACACTGATAGGTCTAACCAGGGAGACCATGTATTGTCTTTCAGTGAACATGTTTTCTAGTTTGCCCCCTCCATGTCAAATAATTTCTTGTCTTGAGACCATACATGTCAATCTAAAAAAAATGGTCATTGACTAAATGTTTTTTCTGTGTAAAGGGGTGGGCACTATTAAAATGAAAGCAGCTACTGATGAATGTGGATTTTCTAAAAATATTAGATGAAAATCTTCTAGTATTTTTCATAACCATAGTGTCTAGATAATTAATTTGGTTTGGCTCAGTTTGATGGGTAAACTTTAGGAAGGGTGTAGTCTGGTTAATATACTTGATGAACTCCAGGATAGTTGCAGTGTCCCCTGACCACAAAATAAATATATTCTCAAGGAACCTTAAATATAGTTTTATATGTTTTTGATATTCTGCTGGAAACACGTAGTACCTTTCCCAGGATAGCATCACTAAATTTGCAAAAATGCGGGCACATGCCACCCCCATTTTTACATCTTTTACCTGCTTAAAAATCTCACCTTCAAACCAGATGTAGTTGTTCTCCAGTACTATTTCCATATATTCAATTAATAGCCTTATTTTCCCTTTGTCAAAAAATGGAGCTCAATTAATGTCTCATAAAATAGATTTAACCCTATGTCCTGGGGGGATGCAAAAAAATAAGTCTATTATGTGGAGCTTTTCTACTGGGGCCTCTGCTGAAAAAGGACACATTATCCAGTCGGATCTTCCTAGTAAACAAATGTAAAATAATCATAAAAAAAAATCCACAGTTAAAAAGACTACCCCCAGATAAGTCTTACTCGGAGGCTGCAGTCGAATGGTATGACATCAGCGTGCCATGAATATTCATGAGGGCATGCTGAATCTACCCCAAGCCTAACACGGACCATGCAGGCAAGCAGGGGGCATGTCCGACTGCCAAGCAGTCTAAAGGTCCATGCCACTGCAAGTGTGTGAAATGTAAAATGTACTCAACACCACACTCCCTGACACTGTAAACCCCCAGCACAGTTATAAAAAGTAAAACATTATTTTTTTTTCTAATTCCCAATATAGCTGCCCGCATTTGCGAGTGTGTGCACGAGTGTGCCCATTGCTTAGCTGCAGTTAGCAATCTCGACATGGAAGAGCATAATAAGGAATATGTATGCAAATTACACCAAATAGTAATAGCGTAGTGGTAGAGCATTCGCACAAAGAGGAGGCATTCACTGTTCGAGTCCCACCACTCCCCTTCCTATTTTATGTTCAAAATGAGTATATGAAATAATTCCTGACAGATATAATAAAACTTTTACTAAAAAGCATTAAAATGGCCTATGTATCAGTGAACAAAATGTAAATTTATAAAGGAACCTGACATATAATTGTCAGTAGTTAAGCAGCACTTTACCCAGCACAATGTAGATGCCCATAGCTAAATTACACTTTACCCAGCGCAGTATAGTTGCCCATAGCTAAATCGCGCTTTACCCAGTGCAATGTATTTGCTTATAGCTAAATAGCGCTTTACCCAGTGCAATGTAGTTGCCCATAGCTAAATAGCGCTTTACCCAGTGCAATCGGTTTGCGTGGTGCTGCGCTACGCTTAAACATCGGAGATCGGGATAAAAAAAATTTATTTTATTTTAATTTTGCATCGGTGGACATTGCCAATGGCCGTATTTTTGGCCATTGGCATGCTTCCTCGACTGGATGCATCCTTTTTTGGGAGCTGTCATGGCTCCATTTTGCTATTTGCAGAACCGTACTCAGTTGTCAACCGAGTACATTTCTGCAAATAACACTACTCTTACTCAGACAGGTTAGGCTTTCCTGAACTGCACATTTATCTCATTTGCATACCTTTCAGCAGCAAATGAGGTAATTTGCATAACCTAGCCCTGTCCGTGTAAGAGGAGTTTTAGGAGCTCTCTTACACTCCCCTGCTGGCTGTTCCTGGATCGCTCGGTAGATATGGTGGCTGTATGGAGTCTTACTCTACTCTTAGACTCCATGTAAGCCTTCATGAATCTGGCCCTATGTCTTTGTCTCAGCAGTCATGTTTTAACTTTCCAAAAAAAATCCCATTAGTCTCAAACCATATTGGTGTTCGGGTCTTGCATAGGTTTTAAGATCCTATCCACTATTATTGCAAATGGGTACATTTTGGAACCTACTGCTGAAACAATAGGCCTGAAAGGAGGGCCAATTAACCTCTTGTGAATTTTTGGGATTTCAAAAATGACTGGTATTATTGGATTGGGATTTTTCAGAAACTTGTACTTGTCTAAATCCATAACATGTTACAATCAGATATCTTGCAAATATTGGTCAATTTTAAAATAAGAAAGATTTACTTCATAGGTAGATGCTGATACATAGGAGGTTGTTTCATTCAGAATCCTTAATATTTCCCCTGAATATGTTAAATTATCAAATAAAACTACCGCAGCAGTCATCAGGCTTCATTACCTTAATGGAGTGGTTCTTTTTTACTCTCCTCCAGAAGCTGGTATTTATCTTTTCTTAAGCTGTATTTCTTAGGTCTCATCTTTCATGATACATACTGCTTGTAGATATTACATTCACAAATATTAGAAAAAAAAACTGAACAGTAGGGTTGGGTATGGGCATAGTCAAACTTTTTTCTTTAGCTTGTCATTATTCTTATAACCATCATGTGAGCTATCATTACACTGAATTGCAACATTCAATTTTCTTATAAATAGCTTAAATTCAGTTAAGGAATCAGTCAGGAGATATCTAGGGGTGGGAACAAAGGTAAACCCTGTCTCAAACAAGAAAAAAATATTCATCTGTATCTGTTAGGCCACTATAATTGTATATAGTGAAGTTGTTGCACCTAATGATTTTGGGGTAGTGACCTAGCTCCAGAGTTACATCTGCCTCCAGTGACCACTGTTTGTAGATCTCCCCCTTCTGGTCCAACCTCTCTTCTGATAGCCACTCTGCCCTGGGTTTGGATAGCTCATGCTGTTCACTTGGTGGGTGTATGATTTGCAGTCAAGCCTCTTAGATCTCCGGGTTGGGGCGGGGTCTAAAGCGATTTTGGTGATAATGTAAACTTCTTGGATATAAATTTTAAAATGGATGTGCAAAAAAGATGTTTTGAGATCAAATTATACAGGAAAAAGACTTTTACCAAAAATGATTTACATTATGGGACATCTTGGTTTTATGAAATGGAACATTGTCAGAGGCCAAGCTCTTAGACTGAGTAGGTTAATTAGCAATGAGCACTGTTTTTTTTTTTTTGATGAACTTGATCTTTAGTTAAAATGTTTGAGAAAAGGATTACCCAACTAATAAATTAATTTCCATTAAAATGAAGTGGGTTATTTTAGTCATAGTAAATTTATTCCCATTTTAATTAGTGGGTTTACTCCAAGAATAAATGTTGATCAAACAGTTAAGTAGAACAGAAGTTGAACTTTTCCTGTTCCAGTTAGTGTAGATTCTGATAAAATTCAAGAAATCCTGAGGAATAATTGGAAAGTAATTTTAAGTAACCAGAATGCAGTGAAAGTAGTAGGTGATTGTCCTAAATCTATATATAAGAAAAGTCTTAATTTGAAGGGTTTATTAATGATTTCAGGCAGCCCACATCACTGAAAGCTCATTTGACTGAAAGCTCATTTGGTCGAATTACATTTGGTCAAAAATGTTATTTATCCCCTGCCCCACTGCAGTGCGACCTTGGAGTGAGAATATTAAGTAAGGGGGTATGGATGGGTACAGCCCTCCACATTGGGGAATCTGAAGGGTGTAGCCCCCCAGATAATTGCAGTTTATGCACTATTATATACACGTGTATCCATTAAAAATACATTGAAATACATAACGTCAGTAAACCCCCCCCCACCTTTATATTCTCACCCCAGGGTCGCACTGCAGTGGGGCAGAGGCTATATTCCATTTTCAACCAATGTAATTCGACCAAATGAGCTTTCAGTCAAATGTGCTTTCAGTGAAGTGGGCTGCCTGAAAGCATTTTTGACCAAATGTAATTAGACTATATATGAGCAATGTCGACCAGCAGATCTTCAGACATTCACACACAAAGGAACAGATGCTAATATTAGTCCAGAAAAGAGGATGTCTGAATGTTTGTATTTTGGTAAATAGTTGACAAGTTGTAATTATTATAATGCTCTTTAAGGTCACTTGATTATTGCCTGTTTGTTTACTGCATGTTGCTTACTGAGTGAGAAAACCAATGCACCCAACCATTTATTGCAGGTGAAATGGGAGTAAACTGTCAGAACACTTGACAAAAGAAGTATTATAAAGTACAAAACAGTAGAAAAACAGAGTTTTAGTTTCAGCAATAGGGTGAAAAAGACTGAACTATATGCTATACCTTGCAATTTGTAAAGACAGACTTACTCATAGAAGAGGCAGAAATTATAAAAATACGTGCATTACTTGCTGCTTATACTTAAACCATTGTAGTACACTGACTGCTTAGAAAGGTCAATAGTGCAAAATGAAAATGGATTTAAAGTATACTTGTGGATGCTAACAGAGACTTGTGAAAAGAGCTCCTACACTTCACATTTTGAAATGAGTCCCTAATAACGGCACAAATCAAGGAGAAAGCTGTAGACACACATGTGACACAGTGGTTTTACCAAAACAAACACCAAGCATCATGAACTGGAACGGCTTATACTAATCAGCAAATGTGTTTGTTGTGTCATTGCTGTAAATATCATAGTTCACAAAATAGAACATATTAAAACAAATCAATATATTCTAAGTACAATGATTGTTATCTATGTTACATGCAGCAGATCTGTAATCATTCATTAGCTATGCTTAAAGTCAAAGAGGTCCAAACATTCTGTATGCTGTTCAGGGAACTGAAGATTAATTATTACCCAAAGACCTTAGACAAAGTTTTGTGAATATTAAGTGGATCTTCTGTAAGATGGGAATGCATGACTTCAGTAATGGGGATAATGCTAACAGCATTCATGAACTAGGAACAGCACTCGATACAAGGCTCTCAGTGAAACTCAAGATTAGTAGCAACAACTGGTGTATCAGCAACTTATGTATGACTTTGTACTGACAGTCCAGATTAATTCTTAAATTTTATTTAACTCTGAAATGTATGTGTGCAGTAGGAGTGCAAGTAGACTGAAGACAGTAATAGAAATATATATTTTTTTTATTAGTCATAAAAGCTGAATAATATTCTGATACCACTGTCACAGAGGTGAAGATATATAAAATGCTAATGAATACATTTTTCTCAGTATAGGAATGCCTCTGCAGCATGAGATTACTGCAGTATCTGCAAGTAGACAGTACAGTGTCCAAACTCTTGGCTTCAAGTTAGCAGTCCTATATTACAGAGCAAAGGACACAGTCTAAAAGGGAGAGATAAAGTCACCCGAGAGGTCTAAGTGTAAAAATGGACATACAATTAATAAAGAAAACTAATATGCAAGTTAAAATAGAAGCAATTTCTGCAAATTCACTAAGTGGAGAATTTGATTTGGACAGGGTTAAAATAAATCATTTAAATGCTGAACAGAATCATTAATCTTTTCTTAAAAGATTTCTGTTCTTGGTTTGTAGAAAATTTAGTCCAGTAAGATTTTTATAACCTAAGGGCCATTGGAAACTACTGATTGTGTTCATTGAAGACCTGTGAGTTTTGCTGTAGTAATGAGTTTGTTTGTCTTTCAGCTTTTCCCGGTTAGAGGGCACCACAGCAGAACTCCAGTCTGCTAATGATTGGCAGTTGTTTTTTTTTTTTTTTTTATGGTGTTGAGTTGCCAGCCTGACGCCCAACCTTCAACAAAGGCACGCCCATTCAACGCATGTCTTTCAAATGCCCATTCGACCGTGGGGAGGACATGCAGACTCCACACAGAAGGCACTCCCAACCCAAGCCAAGAATTGAACTGGAGAACCTCTTGCTGTGAGGCAGCAATGCTACCACTGCACCACCGCGGAAGTAGACTTTCTGAAAATAATACAGCATGTAAGTGTAGACCATGTGAATGAAAACTGATCTACAGAATTGGTCTGATTTACAGCTTGGCTGCTTTGGCCACTAAGCTGTACATCTAACCAGATAAAGACATGGCCCTCCCGACTGAGCAGTGCAGTGATACTTTTCACATCTTGTTTTCTGTAGCACAGATCTATTATAGGAATGTAAAAATGAAAACGTTGTATGATGTTTTTGATTTTGCTTCAGCCTCCTTAGATCCAGATAATGATGGGAGCAACCAACCCACAGTTATCCCTGCCAGCATTAAAGAGGGATCGTTTTATGCATTATGGGGAAATGGTCCTTAACCAGACAATGTGGGCTTCACATCTTTCAGAATGTATATACCGATCATATACATAGGCATACAGAGTGGACCAAATGCAGAAAAAGCTTTTAAACTTCAAGAGATGGCAACCACCATCAATCATAAAGGTCATTGATTCATCAAGTTCACTTTTCCCATCTTTATTAGAAAATACTTCACCATAATGCACATACTTGCCCTATTTAATTTGAGTATATGGTATTAATTGTAAAGAAAATATTGCAGAAAAAATAATAACATCTTATATGATACAACATGTGAACTCTTAAATATAAGGCAGTGTTGTGCTACATATGCTATGCATCATGCAGAAATATGCCAAAAGATTCAGAACATGATGGTATGTGCAACAATGTAGTTCTGATAATTTAGTCTTTTCAACTAGTATAGTTGTATGTCAAACTAAATTTTATTCTTACAACAGGACTTGCTGAAATGGGCATAGCGGTAGTCTTTATTTTTCATTGGTCAAATTCTTATGACTTGTTTTCCCTAGCCTATCACCTTCCCTGAATTTCACTGCACTCCTATTGACATGCTTGTAGAGAAATTCCACAGGTAAAACATTATTCGTGCATTCATCTCTCTTTGTAAAGAAAGGCCTTAGCAGAGACAGGTTGTTCACTGTAATCACCAGGTTTTCATGTGACCATCTGCAGCATAAATTCTCTTTTTCTTTACAGAGTATGCTTTTTACCAATTTATTTAAAGTATGTTTCAGGATAAATAACAGCTCTTGCATATATAAAACATAGGCTTACATTTATAATATATCCAGTAGTTTTCACATAGCATGATAAGTACTACAAAAAAAATTCTGATAGCGTTCTAAACTCATTACAGGCAAGTGCACCTTCAGGCATTTCTGCAGTTACCTCCTACTGCACCTCTAGGTGTCAAATATTGCCTGTTCATATTTAAATTAATAATTCCAAAACCATGATACATATAACGTATCAGAATATTGTATCTTGAAGCATACATGATAGCAAACCCAATTGTACTGATATTTGACCTCTGTGTAATGCAGCTAAAGAGATATTGAATATTATTTGTATACTGTTTATTTGTATTGTAATAATTTTCATATTTCTCTAAACATATCAATGTTCAGGTAACACAGACAGAACTGCATAGCCTCATATATAAGCTCACAGCTGTATGAAGAAAATCCTGCTAGGAGTACGTGTCTTGCATGAATGGTTACTGAGGTAGCATAAGCTGTTTGTACAAAATTACAAAATTAATATTCACTGCCTTTATTTTGGCTTATAAAATCCAGTTTAAAGCATTGAACTGAATGAATACCACTAATGTAAAGATTTAATTTATCCTCAATAGTTTGCCGTTGTTTGCTAGTAACACTTCTGGTTCCAGAGATAAGAAAATGTGTTTGAACTGTAAGGTGATAACTTCATTTTTTTAAAGGCTCAAGCTACACCCACTGAACTTCAACAGTACACACTCAAAAGAGCTGTACTGGAGGGAATAAGTTAACATAAAGATAATAGTCTGATAACTTAATAGATATTCCTTGTCTAATGGCCATTTTTGCATTGTCAATATCCTCTATCAGGCCGCACCCCTTTTCTGTAGGAGGGCCATACTAGTCAGTCCAGTACTAAATTTCAGGGTAACCATCCAGTCATTTAGTTTATGTTTAAGAAAAGGTAGTGAGACACACTGCTTAACATGCAGTGTAAATGTATTTGTCCATGATACTAGTATTTGTGGAGCTATTTGTCTTACTATAAAACAGGAGGTCCAGGACTACTGGATTTCTAATGGTTCTGTAAACTTGACAGAGATCTCCCCTTAAAAGTTTATAAGTAATTGAATAAAGGGATAGAGATTCCAACCTTTCTTGGTAGCTTAAGTCTTTAGGCCAGTGATCATTTTGGTTAGAAATCTCTGGGATCTTTCTTATTGTTTAATATGTTCAATGAGACACATTCTAAAGTGGGGCATTATACTCAATAATTGGTCTGATCAATGCTAAATATTAGGGAGTGATTACTTCTTTAGACCTTGATTGTATTCCTTAGACAATTAGCTGGATTAGTAAACAAATTTCTGGCAATCTTGGTTATATGATGGTCAACAGAGAGGGAGCTCTCAACCCCAGTATATAGTTCCTTAGGTCCCTAACTACATTTTTGTTTTGTAGAGGTATGTTGTCTAGATAACGTGATGAGATGAGGTGTTGTCTACTAAAAGTGCTGATACCACACGTTTTACCTTTTAGTGTGAGCCTATTTTTAGTACACCATGAGTTTAATAGAGCAAGCTCATTCTGGAGGGTTTGGGTGCCATAGGGTGAGTTAATAACAACCCCCCAGTGTGCGACTGTCTGCAAGCTTTGTAAGCCAGAGGTCTTTGCTCTCTATTTGATGATCTAGAAAGTAAATACCAAAAATGAGTGGTCCCAGCACCAAGCTCTGAGGGACACAGCTGTTTCTTTACTTTTTTTTTTTTTTTTTTGCAATTTCCTGCTACACTTCTTTCATTACTACTAGTCTGGCTCTTGTGGCTGGTTTGAGCCAAGTCAACCAGCTACTTCATGCCCTACAGACATATTCCAGTAATCGCTGGGGCCATTCATAGGTCATAGGCAAAGGGCCTTGGCATGTCTGTGCTTCCATCTATGGGGATCTTATTTTGGCCTACCCCATTACTCCCCCCTCCTCTTTGTAGCAGTGTAACATGGTCTGGAGAGACATGCAATGTAGGATCCAAGGTGTTTCACCCCACATCCAAGGCAGCTCAGCCAAGTTTCATTGCCCCCCTACTGACCACTCCTCCTCAGGCAATGGCCCTAGCCTCCACCAGGGTCATAGTCAGGGCTGTATTATTCTATGCCAATGGAGCGGCATTTTGATACTTTTTGATAAATCACATGCAGCTTGGACTGTGTGTTTTTTGTGTTTCAGACAGATTGTTACCCATCTTACCATATATGTATTGATTTTTAAATATTTTTTAAAGCAGTTTGCTTTTTTTATGATGACAGTATGAGGAATGTTGTCAAAGGCCATAGCCATGTCAAGGTACACCACATGCACTGCATGGCCACTATCTGTATTCTCCATAACCCTTTCAAAGAAATTTACCAGATTAAATAGACAGGATCTCCTCATCACAAAACCAAACAATTGGGGGTAAAGTATAACAAGATTTTTAATATCACATTTTATGAGGTCAGTTATAATACATTCCATGGCTTTGCAGGTGAAGCTTTTAATACTGATAGGTCTATTATTACCTGGGTCAGCTGTAAGACAACACTTATGGAGGTACATGGCAACTGCTGTGCACATCTCATCAGGAGCAAAAGTGGTAGTTAAATAGTTTGAGGAGTGTGTCTGCTAGGGCATGTTTAACACTATTAATTAAGCAACAAAGTATTTTATTGGGTCCCACAGAGGAAGTACTTTTGGTCTTGGTTTGTCCTTAAATGATCTATAGAGATACCTGGAGTGTAATGTATTGAGGCATTCTGTGACTTACTATAGAAGTCTCGGGTAAAGTTGCTACTTAATTTATTTGCAAGTATATTGGCATTGCAGATTGGGTCAGAATAGGGGGCCTCATTATAAATAAGTTCTGGGCAGTGTAAGTACTGTTTTTCTCTCTTCTAACATAGTTACATAAGAATTTATAGTTATGTTTCACGTCATAGGCTAGTATAAATTCATATGCTACTTTAGTGGATTTGATAGTGTTTTTCAGTTTTTTTTATAATGCTTTTGATTTAGTCATTGGAAATGTGAGTCTTGGAACTTCTAAACAATTTAAAGAGTTTATTTCTTTTGTTGTATTTATTATTTGTAGTAGTAGACCACCAGGGTGGTTTGGTTTTGGATTTCCCATGATAGTTGTTCTGGTAGGTGCTGCTAGGTGTATGCATTTTTCAAAATAGGTGTAGAATTCCTCAGAGAATCTTTCTGCCGTAATAAGGTCAGGGGGGGGTGCAGTGATAAGTGAACTGTGATATTTCATCACATATTAGGTTGAGGTTGGCATGTTTCTAGTGTTTATTTTTAGTGGGGTTTGCTGTAGGAACTTTTGGGTGTTTAAAGGAAGTCACAAGTCAGACTTCACTGGGGAAGAAGATATCAGAGGAGTAACACAAGAGGTGGCCATATTTGTAAGAATCATTTCAAGAACGCTGTACTCTGTAGTAATTTTATTTACCAGCTGCTCAAGGGAATTGTTATTTATTAAGTCTAGAACATTTTAGGCATATTCTACATTGGATGTATAGGCATCATGCTTTATTGAAGACTAATTAAAGTCAACCAAACTAAGGAAGTTTTTGCTCATAGGAAGATCATTTAAAACAATAAGGAATCTTGCATTGTTATTAGGGGACAAAGAAGGTGCTCTGTACCAAGCTCTTAGATGATGCTTAATTATACGTAGAGTGATCTGTTATTCAAGGAGCTCATTCTGTGAGTCCCCAAGGGATTGGCCTAAAGGTAATATGTTCGTTGACAGATATGAAGACTCCACTACAGCTGCCCTTTAGATCTCATAACATAAAAAGCACAAAACCCTGGTATAGAGGGAGTTCTCTCTTTGCATTTGAACCCAGTTTCAGTAACTATTCACTCAAGTATGTTTCCTGATGTTGGAGTGCTGGCTTTATGGACAGTGTGATCTGATTTTGTGACTGATATGCTAATTACACTGGAATGTTTATCAACTGTATTCTGCCTAAGAAAGGCACTAGGGGAGAAGCAAAGGCTTTAGCCAGTAGGCAATAGCCCTGAAATGAGAGGTGCAGGCCATCCTTAGTGAAGCAAGCTGGACTGCTGAGCATCTCATCCCATGCTGACACATATTAGATTCCTTTGAAGTGACACCAGCTATGTAACTAGTTTTTGAAGCCATTTAATTTGTTATTTTACCTAGACATCATTCAAGGCGAGGGAATGATTCCACTCAGGACTAGTGAATTACCTGCATTTGTAACATGTCTGGAAAGTTCTGACTCATTTCTCTGTATGTCCCTCAGGGTTTTATGACTCAGGTCGTTCACTCCTACATGCTCAACTAACATATCATAGTCATATTTATCAGGTGTTAGGATCCTTAGGGCCCTTATAATGTCAGGGATCCTGACACGTGAAAGACAACTCACTGTAACCCCCTCCTTGTCCACTCTTATGAGTGATGCGGCAGTGTGCCTCACAACAGAGTTAGCTATCACTAAAACAATTTTATTGCTGCTATGGTTAAAAGTGATAGATTCAAAGTGTTTTCGCTCAGGGTGCCTATTTATGGGAGGTATGCATGAAGTGGTTGTGTGGCCTGATTTTTACTGAGACTTAATCTTCTTGTTTCTAGGAAGCTCTGGAAGTGATTTTTTACAGCCTCAGCATAAGACATTTTGGTATGATTAGAGAAGGACTGCAGTGGAGGAAGCTCACAGGAAAAGATTATCATTGAGATGAAAGCCTCCAGGTTAAGCAGGTATTTACACCTCTCATATACAGAACTATTAGTGCTGAGTATAAATTCATTATCTGTGAGCATAAGGCAGTTTATACACTGTCTTAGGAGACCTAGAGCTAAAAGGCTGGCAACAGAGATTAAACTAGCAGGCAGACATTCTATCATGTACACTACCTAGGTGTTTAGTAGAGTAAAGAAAATACAGTCAGAGGCGAGTAACTTCACACTTTAATCCTCTAGTGATCGCTAATATGAGAATATAAGATGACAGCAAGAGGAACTACCAAAGGCAAACTTATAGTAAGAACAGGCAATTCAACAGCATCCGAGTATAAAAGTGTGCAGAGATGTACATACAAATCCCACAGTAAATGCCAAATAAATACGGGATGAAACCAGAGAGATCATGGCAAAACAAAACACAATTTGGAAAATAAATGCTTATATAGCTTTATTACAAGTTTGGTCTGCTAATGGTGCAGGCAGAGAGGATGGACAGTCGCATCCTGAGGACAGGATGCATGCTTGGTCATACCTCTGTAGTTGAATCCTGGTGGAGGTCAGGGATAGATGGGGAGTGCTGTCTACATGGTGTTTAGGGCTTTGTCTTAGTCACACACAAAGCCATGAATGATACCCCATGAGCCCTATTATATGCCATTCCCCTTGGGCCACAAGGATGCATGCAAGGGAACTTTTTAGGTATTAAATAGAAAACGCTCCCTAAGCAGCAGTATGACATTGTGCCAGGTTGCCTCAATCTCCATACTGGCCCTGAACATAGTTGGAGTCAGCTTGGGGGGGAATCAAGTTTGGTTCAGATGACACAGCGAAAGAGATGTGCTACTAGCAGCAAATGGTCAGCTGTTGGGAGCCAAAAATGCAAAGACAGATATTTTAGGATTTTTTTTGATTTTCTGGCATAACCGTATAACATTACACTTTGTATATTGTATTTTCAATTTTGTTGTCTGTTCTGTACATTTGGGCAATTTTCCACTAAACGAGAATTCAAAACTTTCTTAAGAATTCTGTTCCTTGCATTCCTTGCATGCATCTTTTTTGGTACAGAATAACTTTTGCGTGTTTTGGTTTTACAGTTTATTTAATGTGGTAGGGAAAACTGTTGATATGCTGAAAGTCTGCTAGACTCAAAAATGATCAGCTGGATATATTTTAAAGGACTGGTTACCATCCAAAATTAGACTTATGATGATTAATAGCTTGAAGCTAAGAAGTAGTAAAATGATAAGTGTTCTGTCAGCAAAATCTTTCTACTTGTCATTTACATCTCTAATCAAGCTCTCCATGAGCTCTTGCAATCTCTACCCTGAAATTGCTCCCACATTTTTTGATCAGCTCTTAACCTTAACTGAAGATCTTCCTTAATGATTAGTAATCCCCTAAAGTATTCAAGTTTGTATTGCATATTCTTCATTTGGCTTTTGACTGGGTACCGCACCATTTTCCTTCCTTGCTTCTACTGCTTCCATTTTACCAGTCTCCTCGGTGTTGCAATTTAGTGTTAGCAAAGCTGTTTGCATATCTGTTGAGTGACAATCACAATAATAGAAAACGAGTTGAATTGGTTAATTTAAGAGGATGTGCACCAGTCTAAATAGGAAATGCATTCAAAGTATAGCATACTAGGCAACCCGTTTTCCTGCAGAAAGAAACATCTTATCTCATGTATGTACAAATCAAAGACTAAAAATGTCACAGAGACGAGCCATTCAGTAAAAACTGCAAGAAAAAAAACAGCCAAGCTAGAGTCTTCCTTGTATAATACCTTAAACCGGCTGCTGTAGTAGAGGCCTATGGTTATTTTGAATGCCATGGCTTTTTACTATTTACTTGAGTGTTTATGAATACATTCAAATTACTAAAGAAAAAAAGAAAACATTAGCTGTATGACCGTAGCCATAAAAAGATAAAAAAGTAGAAAGTAAAATGTCATGGGCATTCAGAAGCCATGTAGCCAAAACACTGGTATGTCCTTAATGGATCTCACTTACAGTATGTTTAATGTAGTACACAGTGAAGACTCTAGCTCAGATCATTTTTTTCTTTTAGTATTTTTTTTGTCATATAAGGATTCAACAAGTGTAAGGTGCACTTCTTCAGTAAAGAAAGGCAAAATAAATGTATATGAGCCTAAAGATATCACCAAACAAAAGGAAACAAGCAACAGTTTAAATAAAGACTGTCAGATCCAGTTGCTCTGATTTAAGTGATTCAACTATTTTGCATTCACAGATTCATGGCACAGTAAAGATCACCTTGCTAACATGCTGGGGTACAGTGCTTAGAAGCAGGCCCAGAATGAAAAATAGAAGTTTCCATAATGGAAAGAATTAAGGTAGCAATGCTAATGATGATCAGCGAAAGAAGACAAGAAGAGCATACACTGTCATGAAGACAACGAGGGCTACGACTGTGTAAATAAGGTTATATACAGCCACTTTCTCTTGTGATTCTAACTATTAGGACTCAATAACAGTGACTTAAGTTGTATCCTCTATTTCCAAAAGGATTTTATCATATTAATTATTCCATTTGAGAATCTCCCCTGGGTATTGTGGGGTCTGCACCCTCCTGTACCCCCCCAATTAATATAAACATCCACTGGGGTTATACCACTTGTGGGAAAGAGGGATCAAGTTTAGTTGAATATCTTATCTTCACAATCACCATTCTTTTAACTAAAAGGATGAAAGAGGGAAAGAAAATGACAGAAGGAATCATGCGAATGGCACAGCATGTTGACATTATTGCCAATGAGGGCTTAAATATGGTAGGCATTAGCAGAAATATAGTTGTTGTTGTTTGCCTTTCAGCTTTTTCCGGTTAGGGGTGGCCACAGTGGAACTCTGGTCTGCTAATGATTGGCAGTAGATTTTCACGAAAGGCCGAGGTGCCAGCTTGACATTCAACCTTCAATGAAGGCACGCCCATTTACGCATGTCTTTTGAATGCCCACCCAACCGTGGGGAGGACATGCAGACTCCACACAGAAGGCACTCCCCACACTCCAGCCGAGAATCGAATGGGAGAACCTCTTGCTGTGAGACAACAACACTACCGCTGCACCACTGCAGAAATATAGTAGCTTTAGCAAAACTGAGGAAGACAGCAGTCCTCAGTGGCATTGATGTAAAATGTTCAAAAGAGGGCTGTGTTGCAGCAAGATTGTTATGTATAAATTCTTGATCTGGTACTCACATAAAAGATGTGGAAGACAATTTAGAAACTGGTATTTTCTGTGGAGTGAATACCACATTGTGCACAATAAGTATTTCCATAGAGCAGTTTTATAAGATCATTAATCACATTAACCCTCGGTGAGACTAGAAATATAATAGCTAAGAAGTTAAATGGCTGTTTCAGGAACACTGGTTATTAATATTTATTTTGTATGGCATGCTGTATACCTCCAAACAGCACTTCTTTTAGCAAGGACACTTTATAACAGCAGCCTGTCTTAGGTCTTAAGAAAGTTTTCATTAGGTATGCCGTGCAGATAAACAGAAAAAAACACAGAAATATGGACTCTGACGGCACATGACAATTTGGCTCTTTCCTTTCACACATTTTTACAACTTCTACATTAGTTACACCTTCTGCTTAATCAGTAGCATTTTCTTTTTCTTACATTCAGCATAATTGTCTTATGTCTGCCCCATGCATTCCTGAATTCAGTCTCTTGTTTCTGATAACAACGTAAATATATATAAAAAAAAAAAAAACATCTTCATAGCTCCAGTGATCTTTCCTTTCTATTTTAAGATAGTATTCTCTTGTTCCTCTTACTGCGGTGGTGGTGCTGCGGTAGCGTTGTCACCTCACAGTAAGACGTTGTCCTGTTCGATTCTCAGCTAGACCTTCTTCTGTGTGGAGACATGCATGAATGGGCGTACCTTCATTGAAGGTTGTGCGTCAGGGCTGGCAACTCGGCATGTAAAAATCTACTGACAATCATTAGTGGACTGGAGTTCTGCTGTGGCGACCCCTAACCGGGAAAAGCCGAAAGACACAACAACATTCTCTTGTACTTTTGTATCTCTTTTTTTTTTCCTAGAATGGAGTCCCATGGACTGAACAGATTTCTTGAGGTGCTTAACTGTTTCTATCACATTCCAGCTCTGTTGCCTTTATTCAGGACAAGCATTAAGCCATGACTTTCTTGTCCTTTGGTGAAGACACAATATTATTTTGCTGGATTTTTCTATTCTGCCTCTGATGTACCTACACATTTTTTTAATTAAATGCTGTCAGCTTTATCTTACCTTGTTGATCTCCTCAACTCCTAACAATGGGTTATCCTCATGTGATTCTTGGGACATAACAAGTGTCCTGTCAAAAAACAAACAAACAAGCAAACACAAAAAAAAAAATGTTAATTGTGTTTTTCTTACATTTAAATGAAATCCAGTGGAGTGCTGCAATACATCTATAAGTAATACATACTTTGTTTTTCAAATCTTGGCTGCTGGAAGTAGAACCTACTTATGTAGCAGTGAGTGTCTTATACATGGCAACAAAGCCTACCATGGCTATCAGAAAACAAACATTTCTCAAAGCAGAATGTACTATAGCAGTGGATGCCTGAAGAAATGGCTAGATTTTAGGAAGAATTTGAAAATAATGACATCTTCAAGCTAAATTATGATTATAAACTATTTAGGTGCATGGCTTTGTTGTTACTGTTTCTCAGGAATATTATCAAACAATCACATTACGGAATTAAAAAATGAAGAAGGCTTGCATGACTGAGAATGTGGCACTACAAACATAGTTTTAACAGATAATGCAAAATTGTGAAAACATAAACATAATTCTAGTGAGTATTTGAAAAATGATAGTTACTACTTGCATGCACCTATTAAAAACAACGACTATGCATATTATAAAAATGCAAGTCATAAAATAATGGACATTCACAAATGAAGGTTCACAAAACTGCGGTTACTGCCTCTGTTTGAGGATTGTTATTGCCACTAAGCAGGCCAATGTTATGTCCCTCACTTCATGAACCATGCAACTGTCATTACACAACTCCATCTGTTATTTCACATTCATTGTGCAGTAAAGTATCATTTTATATAGATAAAATAACCGTCAGAAAAAGAAATTATTTTGCAAAATACACTGAAAATGAATCATCTCAAAAAGTATTAGTGAATGCCTGACTGGGTTTTACATAATTGGCACTCAATATAATCTGTGCATTCAAATGTTGTGTTGTATTTGATTGCATTCTGATGATGTCCTGTATTTTATTTGGATGAAAGCACTAAACCTTTTTAGTGAGTGGCTAGCTTATCCAGTCTAGGTGCAGAGTTTGGTTAAGTCCCAATATTGTAAACCACCACCTACTACTTGAAATAATTAAACGATTATGGCTTCTTCACAAACATACGCAGCTGGTTTCTGATTTAAAACTGATGTATCAGAAAGTGATTGCAGGAAAACATGAAAATAATAGATCAACACTCAGATCCAGAGAGCTGGAGAGGCAGCTGCAGCAACTGTAAGGGCAAAACATGGAAGTATTAACAGCAGAGGTTATGATGAGGTAAAAGGTTTGGATAGAGGGAGTGAGCAGCAGGATAGAATGGTAGGTGTTGAGAAAGGTTGAAGAAGAGGTCAGCAGAAGGGGGAAACTGTGGTAGGAGCAAGATAATATGAGTGCATTATTTGTAGTGGAGGTTAATGGAGCAACATGGGTAGAGTGGTAGTTATGGAGGATAGGAAATGGAAGACAGTATGTATGGAGGAATATTAAATATTAAAAAATCCATCTTTTTCTTTCACTCAATCTGTGACTGTTTTTGCAAGTGCAGTCTTTCCTTCAATAGCAAGGGAGCTGAAAGAGAGTTCGGAGGGGGGGGGGGGGTAGGACTCTTTAGACCTGACACCTGAATGTGTGGGAGAGTATAAATATTTCTCTTCTTCATCCCTGGTTGAGCCCATATGTAAGCTAGAGTCAGCACGGCTGTTTAGAACTGAACTGAATACAGTGTCAGTGGTGTAACAGGTAGCATACTTACCTTTGGTGCAGAAGGCTGTGGTATCTATTCCCACACCAGGTAGATTGATTAGCTACAACACCTGGCCTTTCATTTATTCTTTTTCTGCCTCCTTAAACTCCCATTCTACTCACAAAGCTCTGTCACGTACTCACTTTCTGTCACCCAATCTCTCTCAGCTCCCACTATGTCTGCACTTTCACCTTATAAACAATACCTGCCCCCCATTTTGTTCCTTTCTTCTCTTTCTGTCTCCTTAAATAACCATATTGCTACCAGGCTCTATCACATACTCTCTTTCTGTTACCCAATCCCTCTCAACTCATGCTATATCTGCACTTTAAAACTCATATGTTACTACCCTCCCTTACAAAGCAAGTGGGAGTCTTTCTGATATGAATTAGAGGGGCCCTCATTATACTCACAATAAACATGACACTTACTTATATACAAGATACGCATAGACTCATCTTATCCAAACTGTACTGTTAACACTAAAATTAATGTCTAAACCTCCAACTTCCACAAATCTCACTATACTCAGAGTGCCATGTTCACTCATTTTAATTTATATGTTCCTGACTACTGCTCATATCCTCCACAAAACTATTGTACTATAACTATCTATCATGTTAACCATGTGTGTACTATAACTATCATGTTAATCACGTGTAAATGTTTTTAAGGTTCTGTGTATCTGTATATTATTAAGACTGTTTTTGAGTAATTAAGTAAGTAATATCTCCTATATAGACTGTCGCAAAACCTTATCCCTATATTCTGTCTCCTACAGGCTGTTTAGGGGAGTCACTGTCCGACCCCACCCTGATGGACCTCCAGCATATCCACAAAACAAACAGTGCAAGAACTATCCATTCTGAAGTCTTAAATCTTGCTGTGATAGAAATGACCTGTTGGAGAGACAGGTATTTCCCCCAAGTTACCCCTTCTCTGGAACAGACTCCCCATCCATGGGAAGTACAGTTCCTCTCTAACCCAATTCAAGTGTAATTTGGACATTTGGTGAGGAACAGGAAATTCATTGCTGGTTTAGCACCTATGTCTTGGGTCATCAACCAGGAACTGCCTGTAAATGTTTCATCTCAGTAGCTCCTGCTTATAGTTATCATGGGTACCAAAAATTGTCAGAGTTTTGGTATGCATGAAAGGACCTTGTGGTCATTAGTAGGACACACCACTGAATCTATGAGTCTATGAACTCATAGATGATTGCTTTCTGCTAATGAGAAATATGAAAGACTGTATGACAATGGTTTTCAGTAACTGATGGTCTAGAGCAAAGAAGGAGATTGGACATCATTACTTCAAATCCTTATTGTGCTCTTTCAGGAATATGAGTCTGTGGAAGTCGCCTTAACTGTAGTGAGACAGTGGCTAAATTCTTACAACTGAGGTTGCAGCCTACACTAATGCTGATGGAAAAAAAATATTTTATTATTAGAATAATAGGATTTCAAAGCAATGTATGTTCTGAAATACTTCACAATTTTTATATAGAATGCAATATATATTTACCTCATAAAGGCCGAGAATGGTTTGCTTCTGTAAAAGTGAGATGTAACATATGTTTACTGTTAAAGAGCTGTCACTCTTAGACTTGATTAGAATTCCTGACATACATCCTATGAATGAAGTGTTATCCTGTGTTTATTGTGAAATATAGAGTTAAATGTTGGTGAAGCTCTCCATTATTTCAGTATCCTAGTATATCAAATTCAACACATTCTCCCTAGGTTTCAAAAATATTTTTTCATGTCACTGCTAGCTGATTTTGTATGAAAAGCAGCCATGAACTGGGTGGGGACAATTCAGAGATACACTGAGTGTGATTGCAACATGCCAGTAAATGCCACAACTTGCAAAACATGCAAATGGCACTATAATGACATGGAAATGAGCAACAATAATAAGACAAGGGCAATGGCAAATGCAAATAATTGTAAACAGTATGGCAGAGTAGTTCAGAAACATAAATATTTCACATGGTTAGACAGAGCCAACAGAGTTGTTGAATGCAGCAAATCGTGGAGTTGTGGGAGAGAGAATATGAAAAAATGTATATGCAAGAAGTTGTTGTCCCTGTACATAGTCATGGAAGTGCATGTTGTCATCTTTAGCATCACAGAGTCATCTGTCCATGCCTAACATACATGCCTGCCAAGAAATAGTAGACTATTACCATGTGGATAGTGACACTATGCAGGAATTGGTCTATATTTGTCACCCTTATATGCACGCTTATGGGATACATGGAGTACCCACTCCTGTGGAACCCAAGACATGCATGACATTGAGAATATGACAAACAGAGACCTTTCAGTGACCAGCAGGGAAATGCTGGGTGTATCTCTGGCATGTGCCTCAAGGATACTGTACCAGTTTCTTGATGTCATGCTACAACATTTGAGTAAGCATATGTGGTACCTACACACCACAGACGAGACAGGCAACACCAGTTAGCTATTTTATAGCATAGCCCAGTTCCTCGAGATATTAGGAGCCATTGATTGTATCCACATTGCAATAAAAGTTCTACCTGGGGAGCAGGGACACCAGTATATCAACCATATGGGATTTTACTCCTGTAACTGTCAGGTTCATAGGTTCATAGGCTATCTGCCCT
This sequence comes from Protopterus annectens, assembly GCF_019279795.1. Classification (NCBI taxonomy): domain Eukaryota; kingdom Metazoa; phylum Chordata; order Ceratodontiformes; family Protopteridae; genus Protopterus; species Protopterus annectens. The sequence goes on from NC_056729.1 coordinate 1,254,715,056, forward strand.
AGGGCATTTATAAGCCTAGCCAGAGTGTGTTTGGCTTTTGCCACCCTTTTAGATTAGTTGACTGTGCCTCTGTATAGTAGGTCACAGAAGATAGCCCTTTTAAGGTTAGTTATACTGTGCCTCTGTCTAGTAGGGACACAGAAGAGAACCCAGGGGTAAACCTACGATCTCCCATCCACTCGTCAAGATTTCTATTGAAGAGGGTCATTGAGGGGCTCTGCCTAACATGGATTGGGATTTTGTTCCAGAGTGAGGGGAGCCTCTGGGATATGAATCTGTCCCTCCAGCATGTCCTATTTATTTCTGTGCTGAGGTTTAAGTCCCTGGAGCATGTAGCTTTAAGGGATTTGGATTTCCTGAGGTGGAGCATGTCCATTAGGTCTGGTTTGGACATGGCTTTATACGTCAGGCACAGATCGCCTCTGAGTAGGCGGTAAGCAACTGAGTAGAGCTGGAGTTTCTTTAGCCTAACTGCATAGGGCATCTGTTTGAGTCCCTTGATCCTCTTGGTGAAGTACTTTTGGGGTCTTTCCAGTTGCTGCAGGTGTCGAGTAAGGTACATCCCACATGGGGCATTGTATTCAATTATGGGCCTGATGAGTGATGAGTAGAGGGGCACAATGACCTCTCTTGATCTAGATGTGAACCCTTTCATGATAAGGTGGGCTATATAGAAGGTCTTTCTAACCACTTTGGCAACTTGATTGTCAAAGGAGAGATTGCTATCTACTTGGGTCCCCAAATCCCTAATTACTTCTTCCGTACTCAATGGATTACTACCTATGTGGTAATTTGTTTGCACTTTGTTTTTCCCAATGGGGATGACTATGCACTTTTTGGCATTTAGCTTTAGGCCATGGCTCTGGCACCAGTTATCCGTCTCTGTGAGACCCTTTTGGAGGATGCTTGTGTCAGTCGGTGAGTCGATTATGGCACCCAGTTTGCAGTCATCTGTGAACTTGGTCAGCCAAAGTCCTCCCGTGTTAGCCTGTACCTCAGAGAAATATATACCAAACAAGAGAGGTCCCAGGACTGAGCCTTGTGGGACGCCACTTGTAACTGGTTTAGAGTCTGCCATGGCACCTGCAATTCTGACCATGTGGGTTCTATCCCTGAGCCAGTTTGCAACCCATCTTGTGACATAGGGGTTGATATTTAAGCTGGTGAGCTTATTTATGATGCCCGAGTGGGGTATTGTGCCAAAGGCTTTTGCGAGGTCCAGGTAGGCTGTGTGGACTACCTTCCCTTCATCTATCGCCTTGGTGGCTGTTTCAAAGAAGTCGACCAGGTTCAAGAGGCAAGATCTGCCCTTAACAAAGCCGAATTGGGTAGGATCCAGTGTTTGGAGGTTCCCAATGTCTTTGTTTATGAGTTCCATGATGATACGCTCCATAGCTTTGCAGACCAGGCTAGTCAGGCTTATAGGGCGATAGTTTCTGGGGTCCGTTGTGGCACCACCTTTGTGGAGTGGGACCACTGTTGCTGTACACCATTCCTTGGGTACATATCCTGTAGTAAGGCTGAGATTGAACTGTGACTTTATGTGAGGGTTCAGTTCTTCTTGGAGCTCATGTACGACGCAGCCCAGGACACCGTCCGGTCCCATTGATGCTGTGTTTTTTGGTTTGGAGAGGGCAGCTCTCACCTGTGCATCTGTGATGTCAGGGAGGCTACACTCTGTTGGGATAGACATTTGCTCTTTTGGGGGGGGGGGGGTTTGCACTGAACCTGTCTGCCAGGATGTTGGCAATGTCTGTGGGTTCAGTGTATTTTTTGTCATTTTGCACTAACTCAGAGCATATCTGGGAGTTGCCACCCAGGTTCCTGACATAACAAAAGAAGGCCTTGTGATTATCTTAGTGTCTTGTGCAGTTTTTCTTTCGAAGCTGGCCTTAGGTGATTTTATGAGGGATCGTAGTTTCTTGCTAGTACTGATCAGAGATGCCTTCCCTTTTTGGGATTTTGCTCTATCATGTAGTAGCTTCCTCCTTCTGTTGTATAGCTTACTTATGGCTGGGGTCCACCAGACAGGTCTCCTGCCTTTGGAGGAGTGTGTCTTGGTTTTATTTGGGATAGCACGATCCATGCATTCTTGTAGGTGTCCATAGAATGTGTTTGTAAAAGATTCTGCGGTTTGGGCCATATTTTCCACTGGCCCGAGGGCTTTGAAGGATTCCACCTCAGTTTTGAGAAGTGTGAAGTTTGCTTTTGAGAAGTTCTTCACTGTGGTTTCCTTGGCTGGTGGTGGGGACATGATATGGATGTCCAGTGAGATTAATTTATGGTTAGATCTTACCAATAAGGAGTATACCTCTGGTATGGAACATAGAGTCCCCATGTTGGTGATGATCAGGTCCAGTATGTTTTCCCCTCTTGTGGGAGTAGTGACCAGTTGTTCTATAGCATTTGAGTTTATAAATTCTGGGAACCATTGGGCGAGGGTGTTGGGGCTTGAGTAATGCTCCCAGTCTATGTTTGGGCAGTTGAAGTCACCCAATATGATGGTGTTTGTAGAGACCTTCATATTCTACAGTGTTCACAGGAAAGCTGAGTGGGGTTCCTTAGTTTGGGAGGGTGGTCTGTAGCAGGCTACAAACTGAAAGGCAGTTTTGCCCACTGTTAGTTGCACATGGATGGTCTCTGATGCTTTGTGCTGTGCCACTAACCTGGAGGTGTGGGTATCTTTGATGAATATGGATACTCCCCCTCCTTTTGTGGTTCGGTCCGAGTTTTGGGGCCGAAAAGCATGGTATGAGGTATAACCTGGTTGTGCTGGGGTGCTCTCAGGATCTTGAACCAGGTTTCTGTTACTGCACAGATATCGATATTTTCCATACTGAGGAGAGCCTCGAGTGCATGCATCTTGAGGTTTAGACTTCTGGCGTTGAGCAGCATTACCATTAATTTCTTTTTCCTTGTGTTGTCTATGGAGGTGGGTTTGTCTTTTGAGCCTTACCTAAAAAAGGCACTTGGGGTTGGCAAGAGCCTTAGTCAATATTCAAAAGCCCAGGGGTGACAGGTGCAAGCCATCCCTAGCGAAGCAACGTGGCTTGTCGAGAATGTCATCCCAGGCTGACAGACACTGGATCCCCTTTGAATGACACCAATACTTTAGCCAATTGTTAAAATTGATCATTTTGTTTTTATACTGTGGCATCATTCTTGGTGAGGGTAAGATGCTACTCAAGGTCAGGGTCATACCGGCCTGGGCTACATGATCAGAGAGCTCCTCTATGTCTCTTTTCATGTAGTCCCGGGAGGTACGTCTCAGGTCATTCACACCAGCATGGACAATGACAGAGTCATATTTGTACTTTGGAGTGACCTGAGTGCTCATGTTATGTGGCAGATACTGTCACCCGACAGGCAGCTTAAAGTGACCTTCTCCTTGTTCAGCCTGGTGAGTGGGATGTCAGTGTGTCTGACAATAGAGTCACCTATTACAAGTGTATTAGGTGTGTTGTTTAGCCGTAAGGGCTGTGACTGTGTGGCACACTGACTTTGTGAACTATGTGATACATGGGTATTGTTGTGGGGTAGTGGTTGCTTGGATGTCTGCTTTGGAGGTCTCTGCTGCTTGAGCAGATTTTTATTTAGAGCCCTCAAGTATGTTTTTGTATGTTTATGTGTTTGGTTTGCTGTTCAATAGTTCTATGTGAGACTGGATTTGTGGTGTGTGTGGTTACCTTCTCCTCCTGACTGACTGCACCAGTACTGGGTTGAGAGAGCTCAGCCTCCAGTTTGGTTATATAGTTGCATCTCTCACATATATTTGAGCTTGTTGGGAGGAGGAGAGGGTGGTCTGTGTATATAAGGCAGTTGTAACATTGCCTCAAGATTCCAAGATTCACCAGCTGGACTGGAGAGTAAACCCAAAACTGAATTTTGGACATGCCAGAATAGTATAAGGAACTACTTTTTGACTGATCAGAAAGGACCAATAGGGAGCCAAGTACTTAAAGGGAGTATAGGAGGGTGTAGTGCTTTAGTTTATTAGTGCTTACTTATAAGATTACTTATACGAAGTAGTCTGCAATGAACAGGGTACACCAGCAGGCCACTCAGGTAGTGCCCACAACTCCCTTTTCAGGATCAGTTTATACCAGTGGTTAGTGAAGGGTGATCTTCTACAGGGCCATCTTATTGGCAATTACAGATATGCTCTGGAGCCATGACTAATGACACCAGTTATAAAACCAGACCATGGCATAGAACGTGTATAACACTGCCCTGTCACAGACACAAAATATTGTTGAGCATGAGGTTGGGCTACCAAAGGTCTGCTTCTACTATCTAGATGTTTCTGGTGCTGAACTTCAGCAAGACCCTAGAACATACAGTAAAATCTTTTCAATGTGTGCAGCATTACACAACATGTTGATTTGCAAACAGCTACAGCAGGGCACAGACATTCACAAGGAGGAAGTCCTGGACTAAGCAGCACAGGAAGTGCCTAATGAAGAGCCTGTGGAGGAGATTGCTGCAGTGAATGACTAGGAGACAGAAGTTGATTCAGTACACCATGGCACTGACTAAGAGGCATTCACTTGTTCATAGCTATGGGCCAGTATTACTGTAAAAATGATTCAGGTAATACTACAACCAAGCTGTGTTATACCATACTATACTATGCATATATTGGCCACACTGGGCATCAGAAACAAGCTGCACAGATAACATACAGAGGGAAGGGCATAGTCGTAATCAAGTGCACAAGTGGAGAGGGTCACTGTGACAACTGTCAAGAATGGATAGTGTGTGTGTGGGGTTCATAAGGGTGAGGGATAAAGCTTTGTGTAAGTGTGTGAGGTAGGGTTACGTAAATGTATGGAGCCAGTGAGACTAGCCAGGGAAGGTATGGAGTCTCTCCTTTCTTATATGTGGGTGGTGGTAAGTGGTGCTGATGTATGTGAATGAGTTTGCATGGACACATCTTCAGCAGATGATGTAGTACTGTGTCAGAGCCTGATGGGCAGGTATATAGCCCTCAAAGCAGATTTATGTGCTGTCTATGCATGTCCTTGTTCGCTGGGGGTGCCCTGTACAGAGAAGGCAGAGGTACAATGCGTAGCATGCTTTGTGAGGGTAAATGGTTAAGTTTCAGCATGAATACTTCATCTATGTCTGTGTCCATAATGCCCTGCAGGGCCTTCAGCACTGGATAGTGGTGTAAAGGTACTGATGGTATAAGTCCAAGAATGTGCCCTCCCTCTCCTGTGCTATTTCCTCTCTAGAAACAGAGATAAACTGGCCATGGGAAGAATAAAGGTCCTGACGGGTGGCCCAATATGGACAACTGCAGTGTACAGATTCCTGTTCCTTCTGTGTATAATGGAGCACATCTGGCCCAGTTACTTTGGCATGTCATCATACAGAAAATGTACTATCTGATCATCTCAGATATGGCTCAGTTGGTCTCTCACTGTCCCTGTATTATTGTCATGCAGAAACACTAAGTATAGGCCATGCAGCCACTCATCTCAAGAGCTGGGTGGTACAAATGGCATAGTCAGTAATATCATGCTAACCTCTGAGGTCATCATCTCACTCAATGGAGTTGTCAGCAGCCATGGATAACTCAGCCACTGGAGATGAGGAGACCCTATGCTGATATGTCAGTCTCTCCCTGTCCTTGGATAAAATTCAAGGTGTATGGGTGGGTTCACAGGCACAGGAGACTGGTCCTTGTAACAGAGTGGGGATCTGACCATAATATTACCCCATTTACCACTGACACAGTGACCCCCAGCTGAGCTGGGATTTGGCTGCCTTCATCACCAGACCAATACAGTTGTCCAACATCAGGCAGGCCTATACCCGTGGTGTGGAAACCAAGAAAAGTAGCACTTCTAAAAACACATACGTGTTATGTAGTCTAAGCATGATCCCTTCATCAACACCCACAGCCCAGTGAAAGTACTTCTGTGTAACAGAGTGCTATGTAAACATGATAGTTAACATATCTTGAGCAGACTACCTGTCTCTAATAGACATAGGCAGCCTGTAAATGTTTCATCTCCCAAGCCCCTGTTTACACTTACCAAGGGTACAATAACTTGTCAGAGATTTGGGATACATGCCTAGTCTTGAAATGGCCTTTGTGGTGTTAGCCTAGTAAACACCTATGAATCTATGAATCTATTTTCACTTGTGATCCAAGTGAGTACCACATATTCAGACATATCCATCTTGAGTATCACTGATGTATAGTATAGTAATGTACTATAATATAGAGTTTTATTCTATCTCCCCACTCCCACTCTTACTCTCCCTGTGTCATTGTATATGTATAGTATAGTAATGTACTATAATATAGACTTTTATTCTATCTCCCCACTCCCACTCTTACTCTCCCTATGTCATTGTATATGTATAGTATAGTAATGTACTATAATATAGACTTTTATTCTATCTCCCCACTCCCACTCTTACTTTCCATGTGTCATTGTATATGTAACGTATAGTAATGTACTATAATATAGAGTTTTATTCTATCTCCCCACTCCCACTCTTACTCTCCCTGTGTCATTGTATATGTATAGTATAGTAATGTACTATAATATAGACTTTTATTCTATCTCCCCACTCCCACTCTTACTTTCCATGTGTCATTGTATATGTAACGTATAGTAATGTACTATAATATAGAGTTTTATTCTATCTCCCCACTCCCACTCTTACTCTCCCTGTGTCATTGTATATGTATAGTATAGTAATGTACTATAACATAGTTTTATTCTATCTCCCCACTCCCACTCTTACTTTCCCTGTGTCATTGTATATGTTCCCCTACTTGCTGTTCTCCTTTTCTGACCTTCCTATAATCCAATTTATTCCTAGTTTCAATAAATAAAAGTGCATTGACACACTGATGGGAAACAGTTATTGTGGCTTCTAGCCTTTCTCATAGCATTGTGAAGCATCCCACGCACATTTGCTTGCTAGATGCTCACTAATGGTGTTTAAGAAATCACTAACCTCAGTCAAGAAAGAAGCTCTCTCCCTGCTGGCACAGCCATTTTCATGAGTGGATGTTAAAGATCCTGCCTGTTATTTACTTGCATAAAACTGTCCTTCTATAAAAGATGTCATCAAATAGAGGTACTCCATGTGACTTGATACCATCCATTAAACAACTCACCCACTGTCCCAAATTATAAAATTGGAATGGAATGCAAATGTTGTTTTAGTGATTGATAACTTGGAACAGCCTCCATTGTAATCTCAGAAATATCCCCCCAAAATAGGCCTTCACATTAAAACTGAAGAAACACAAGTACAGAAACTGGGCTGGTAAACATGGCATCACTTTACAGCTTTCCTGCCTATATGTCTGCTGACAACACATATACACTATATTTCATGCATGTCCTTGCATATCCTACTCAGTATGCAATGCTACTTAAAATCTCCTGATGCTACCACGTTGTGAGGTACTGCTTATACTGCTCTTTGAACTCTGTCTATCTGGATATTGTTATACAGCTCTGTCTATCTGGATATTGTTATACAGCTCTGTCTATCTGGATATTGTTATACAGCTCTGTCTATCTGGATATTGTTACACAGCTCTGTCTATCTGGATATTGTTATACAGCTCTGTCTATCTGGATATTGTTATACAGCTCTGTCTCTCTGGATATTGTTATACAGCTCTGTCTATCTGGATATTGTTATACAGCTCTGTCTATCTGGATATTGTTATACAGCTCTGTCTATCTGGATGTTGTTATACAGCTCTGTCTATCTGGATCTTGTTACACAGCTCTGTCTGTCTGGATATTGTTATACAGCTCTGTCTATCTGGATATTGTTATACAGCTCTGTCTCTCTGGATATTGTTATACAGCTCTGTCTCTCTGGATATTGTTATACAGCTCTGTCTCTCTGGATATTGTTATACAGCTCTGTCTCTCTGGATATTGTTATACAGCTCTGCCTATCTGGATATTGTTATACAGTATCTGTGACACCTATCTGTAAGTTTTATTACAGTATTTATGAACTGCTTTCCTTTGAGTCCTATTGACTTTGTTAAGTTTCTATCTATAATTCACATTAATTAATGTATTGTTTGATGGGTAGAGATCAGACCCCTGAGATTCTACTGAAAATAGGATTTATTCCCTGTACATTCATGGTCACAGACTGCCCGTAATGCCCATAAATAAATATTGTGATTTTTATTAGAAAAAGAACAGGGGCATTTTTTATTACAGCCTCAGAACATTTTGGATATATAGTACTTGATGCCATTGTTTTTGTGTAAACATTCAGAAAATAATGAATATACAATATTATAATATCAACTAAAGCAGATGCAGAGAATTATGGCAATGATTTCGTAATATCCAAGTTGTTATGTTTTTGAGAAATGTAATAAAAAATTCACCTTGAGAGCAAAACTGTTTCAAGAACATATAACAAATGGTTATAATCATAGACCTGAACATAATTTTTCTACTATATGTGAAGTTTAAGCTGTCCTGTTATTTTTACCAGTTAAAAAAATTGTAGCAATCCATTTTGCTTCTGCCTGTTGTTTGTGTGACAGTACTAAGTGTGTTACAGCTTTTAAAGCTGTTAGTTGATTTATGGCACAGCTCTGTAAAGAATGCTGTTTCTCTGACAGCTTAAGTTGATTAATTAGAACAATGAAGTTCCTACATAAGAATCTCATTACAACAAACTTGCTCAAGATAGGTCTTACATATGAACCTTGTTATAGACATGTAATTTTTCTTTCATTTTGGAACATACTTAGGGTAATCCATGTATTATAATAGAGTTCTCACTAGTCAGTTTTATCCCCAATAATCCGTGTAACATATTAGGCCAGGCAGTTTGTTAAAAAAAAGAACATCTATGCCATAGACTGTGGTTCATCTTACTTTTGTTAACGTGATCTTTGGGCTGTGATATTTGGACCGTTTCCTTTTCCCTTTTTAGTAATGCATGTCTGACAGCTCAAACTACAGTACCTATGTAGATAACAGCCTCAGTAACATCCACAGTGGAGGAGCATAAAACTGCAGACTACAGGCATATATTTATTCTGAGTCCTTTACCATAGGTTATAGAATGGACTTTCCAGCTACTTAACAGTAATAACCTTTTGCCCAACAAGCAATCTGGATTCAAGTCAGGTCACAACACAAAGACAACACAAATGTCTTCAATCAGTTGCAATATTATCCATTATTTTCAATCCTTTGGTTTAGTTGAATATTTCCTCCTTTTTGATTGATGGTCAACTACAGGTTGGAATCTACATTCTCACTTTAGAGTAAATTTGTCATAAAAATGCAATGTAAAATTCTTTTCTTTTTATGGAATATTTATTTTATTTTATTTTATTTAGATTTTTATTGGGGTAGTACACTGATCACAGCGGACCATTTGCAGGAATAGCCCGACTAAATATATTCAAAAAAATATAGAACAGAATAAATACACAAACTTGTAGCAATCACAGAACACAGAAATTCAAATGTGAATTGATTTTAGTAGCAAGTATAAGAGGGAAGCAGCAGGTGAGAACAGAGGGTGAAAGTAGGAGTGATGCAGGTGAGGAGAGAGTTAGGTTATGTGCCCCGTGGAAAACCACTTGCACTGAGATTTTTGATGGAAGTGTCTTTTGAGTTGAGCTCTGAAAGTAAGGAAAGAAGAGACTTATTTTAGGTGAAGGTGGAAGGATTGCCAGAGTTTGGGTGCAAGAATGGAGAAGGAATGGTTGGTACAATGCAGTTTGGTTTGGGGTGTCTAGAGTGAGGGAGTTAATTGGGAAATGTTGTGGAGGTTGCGGGGGTGGTTTTATTATGGAGTTTGACTGCAAGAGGGGGCAAGACACCTGGTTGAAGTAATTTGAAAAGAAGAGACCCTAGGAGTTGCTCTACTCTGCAGGGGAGTGGTGGCTGTCATATTAGCTGAAATCAGATACATTCCTTCACCATTGTTATTTAAGATTACCTGTACACCTAACCTCTTCTCCTCATCTGGCAGAAAATGCAAAAGTATTAGTAATTCCCCCACATTACTTTCATGTAGTAACAAAGACTAGCTATTATTTCTTACCATTTCTTAGTTTATACACTACAACCATGAGTGCACACACTCCGTCTTCTCAAAATCCTCCTACCCTCACTCTTTTTCTATTTATTTCTAATCATAGGATTGCCATCTGATATTCAGTTTGTCTACTGCTGTTCTGATAATTTCTATAACACCTGTACTGATTTTTCACAAATACGTACTTTGCAACATTTGCAGTGCTTGTATAAACAGATGCTTTACAATGTCTATCATGCCTGTTCTGTTAAGAATGATCACCAGCAACAAGCATATACATTTTGTATACATTATTGTATATTTTAATTACATCTTAACCAAAGAATGCAGTGTTTAGTATGTTATCTTTGAAGTATGAATGTGTGCGTTGTTTTCAAAGATTTTCTCCACAAATTCCCTCTAAAATGTGTACTGCCCAGCAGAGTTATCAAGTTAACAAAATCTAAATAAAAATAAAATTACCCAAGAGGCATTGTAGCTTCCACCTCTGTTATATAAATATATTTTTCTGGGATTGTGACTTTATTGTGGTGGAGGGGTTATGTCCTATTATGATGTATCAAAATCATCCTTAGCAAGCTGGTCTGAAGGGAAGGGCCAGACTAATAGTGATTCATAACGTTTTCCATGATAGTTCAATTACAAAAATGTGACATTCTCGCCCAGAAGGATATTGTACTTCACCACAAGTGTCACACCAGAGGGTGATATTGACTGATGAGTGCCTCCATGTAGTCTGGCTGGTCACAGCTGTGTGGAACCACAATGTGGGTTTCCTACCTACAAGATAAAATGTAGGCATGAAGTGTGATGTTAAACATGTAGCAGGCTGGATTAGTATTGGTTAGGATAGAGTATACTTTGACAATGGCTTTAAGAAAATTGGGCTTCATTCCAAGTCAGACTTTCTTGTTTAACAAATGTTAAATAAATAAAATAAATATGAACAGGCAATGTTATTGCATTGCTTGAAAAAGAGTCTGAATTTGTGCAGGAGGTTTAAAAGTACCAGATGCATATAGTTCTTTTTAACTCTACATAAATCACTGATAATCAATCAATCCAGATTAATCAAGCACAGGTAGTCCCTCTCAATTAAACCAGACTTCTCAAGCAGGTGGTGGTCCCTCTTTTTACAGTGAAGTTGCCTTCATGGGAGATTCTGGGCAGGGGTGGTGGTACTAACAGCTTCCCCTCCCCAAGCTGAGTTTTGTTCAGTTGGAGTTTTTACCATGAGGTGAGAAAGTCACCACTGTTTGACAACAAGTTTCAGAATGTAAAACTCTCTTTGTGCAATGGCATCTAACAGCTTTTCAAGTATTCAGTCTTCTTATAGACTGTGGGTAGATGTTGTTCCAAACCTAATGTCTCTAAATTTAGCTCACTAAATGTTATCATATGCTTTACCCCAAAGCTCTCCCCTTTTCTAATAGCGTAATTCTGAATGACATAAAAAACAATACCACATTATCTGCATACAGTTCAAAGAGCAAATCACTTCTTTCTTCCCATAAGACTTTACCTTGTGCAGTAAAGTTTCTCATTACAAAGGGAGTACAACACTATACATAATGGATTGTCTGACCTGACCTCTCTAAGTCTTGTAATATTCCATGTCATCAATCCATTCTCTACAAAAAATTGAAGAGAGTTTATAAACACTCATTTTCATTGTTATAAACTTATCACCTAAGTGAAACCCATTGAATACTTCCATTATTCAGTATTGTTTCCTGCAGTCAAATTCTTTATCTGTGTATTCTGTTAAATAAAAGCACACGTATACTTTTTATAAATTAAAATAAAATCTCTGGTAATAGCAAACACACCTCTGAGTCCTTCACTCTTCCTATACCAAAAAGGGTTCTATTCAGGTAATTGAGGATGCAGCTGGTTAAACAGTTTCAGCTCTGTCCTGATCTTTTGAATAGAACATTTACTGAAAACATTGCACAGTTGATTGAAATGTGCCAGCAATATGAGTCCCTTCATAAGATGTGTAGTGTTATGTGTAGTGTTATAATAAAGGTTATCACACAAGAATAAGGTGTGTTGGCAAGAATATCTAATCTCCTTGTCCCAGGGCTGCAGCCAGAAATTTACATTTTGTACTGAAACCAAATGTTGTTGCCCCTACCACACTCCTAGCATTTTAAAAATGGACTCAACCCTCAAAATGCTACCCCCAATACATAAGGGAAGGTGATACATTACTTTCAACTGTTACCATTTATTCCCATGAAAAGCTGTTTTTACAATTGTGTTCCTTTTATACAAGCATTTGTTGTTTGCCTCTGCACTCTAAATTTTAATTCGCACAAACATCCGCGGTGGTACAGCGGTAGCGTTGTTGCCTCACAGCAAGAGGTTCTCCCATTCGATTCTCGGCTGCAGTGCGGGGAGTGCCTTCTGTGTGGAGTCTGCATGTCCTCCCCATGGTTGGGTGGGCATTCGAAAACGTGTAAAAGGGCATGCCTTCATTGAAGGTTGAACATTGAGCTGGCACCTTGGCACTCATCAAAATCTACTGCCAATCATTAGCGGACAGGAGTTCCGCTGTGGCGACCCCTAACTGGGAAAAGCCAAAAGACAACAACACAACAACAGTTCTAAACATTCTGTGCTTTCTGAGTGTTGAAGTTTCCAAGAGATACTCAGGAAAAAATATACTCACTTGAGTACACTGAGTATGCCTAAATACACCCTTGCGCTTGTCCTGGACTGAGGTTTGGCCATACAAAAAAATAATGCCCTACTGCTGTAATACAGGTGAAGGCACAAGCTGCCTTCATGACTGCCTGTATGATGGCCTCACAAATGGGTATAGTTTTATCAAGTGAGACTTGATAGCCTCAGGCATGAGGACAAAAAGTTAGAAAAAGAATAAGAAAATTATGCAGCCATGTATCAAACATAGTGTTTGCACAGCCTTTATGTGTATGTGCCTTATGTTTATGAATCAGCCTGCTCATATTTGCATTTTTATTCAGCAAGACCCTCTGCAATGCAGTGAGAATGAAAACAAAACTGAAAGAATTGAAATTCATTCACAATTCACTTTTAATGTGGCCAGGACTGCAACTCTGATTATCTGGAGGTCTGGATTATCATGTTTTAGATGAATGGTCTTCTTCATTTTTGAAGGACATTAATGGCTGCATTCTTCTGAGGGTCAGGAGAAGTTTATGCCATAATTTTGGGATGTGTTATGTAATGCGTCTTCAACTTGTTTCCATTATTGATATTTAATTTTACTACTAGCTTCCAATGAAGCTCCTCTTATGGTATATTCTAGACATAGGGTTTCACTTTTAACCAGATCCAACATTGTCTGATGATGTAAGCAGTAGTCACCTCTAATAATCTTCATGAAAAGAATAGTGGGTCTATATTATAACATCAAAGTCTTAAAACTTTGAATGTTATAATATCGACCCCAATTCAGCGAATGCCTGAAATAGCGAAGCTGCAGAACACCGAATATTTTCCCAGGGAAAGTATTTACTGGGCCATTTCTGCAGCTTCACTATTTCCTCGACTGTGGTGCGAAGGTGACGGACCGGGTTAAGTGTGCAAACGGACCAAGGTAAGGTGAGTGTGTGATAGTCAGGGACCTTAGGGATAGGGAGTGAGTAAGGTAAGTGTGCGATAGTTAGAGACCTTAGGGTTAGGGAACAGGTAAGATGAGTGTGCGTTAGTTAGGGACCTTAGGGTTAGGGAGCAGGTAAGGTGAGTGTGCGTTAGTTAAGGACCTTAGGGTTAGGGTTGGGTTAAGGTAAGTAGATAGCTAGTAGTATATGTATGGTTTAGTGTAGGGTTCTGTGAAGTGTGTATGTGTGGATTATGTATTTTGGTGTGCTTGTCCTGTGTGTGCGTATTCTCGGAACAGTGAATTTTTTCTCTTGGAAAATGAGACTCTTTCCTTTTTCAGTTGGTTTTGTTTCAATCATTTGAGTGTCATGTTGTCAACATGAGGATTTCAATATAATGTGCATTATTTTTCTGCATGTAAAATCAAGCCACAGAAAATAAAGATTTCAACTTTATAAGAGCAATAGAACAATTGAGATTTTGCATGATAGAAATATTACTGCATGCCCAGAGACTATAAAGCACTCACACTTTGAGCTTCTGCCTCGCAATACCACTGGGTGTGAGATAAGGCCTGGACTTTGCAATCCTCCTCATATCTTACTGTGTGTGTGTGTTTGTGTGTGTGTGTGTGTGTGTGTGTGTGTGTGTGTGTGTGTGTGTGTGTGTGTGTATATATATATATATTTTTTTTATTTACATTTGTTGACCGGACTAGTCTAACTGGATACATGTCCATTTTCAGTAGAGGCCCGAGGAGAAAAGCTCCAACACACACACACACACACACACACACACACACACACACACACACACACACACACACACACACACACACACACAATATAATAATAAATGTTGCAACAGTACAAGCTTGACACAGCTGTTATTAATACAAGTACAATACTAATGGTGAGCATAATACAAATAGTCAAGGTAATGTACAAAAAGTTGTTTACTATATACATAGAATTAAATTGCAATATCATGGTTTATATGGATCATTACGGAGAGGTCAGTAGTTGGTACAGTATAGTATAAGGTGAAGAGTATTCATAGATATAAAGTAAAAAAAGAGTTAGTCATGGTTAATACAAGGGCATAGCCAATATGTACTAAGAAATAGATTTAGTTTCTGTTTAAAAAGTGTTATTGAGGGCAGAGATAGGAGTTCATTGGGAAGTAGGTTCCAGTGTTTTCCTACAGTATTAGAGAACACAGAGTCTCCTGCTAAGTTGTTGGATCTGCTTCTACTAATATGTAGTTTATTTGAGGAGCATAGATTCCTAAGATTGTTGTAAGGGATAATGAGAGTAGAGAGTGTAAGAGTGTTGGTGAGGTGATACAGGCTGTTATGGGTAATAGCAAGTTGGTGAAATAGAAGCTGATTTTGGAACTCTAGCCACCCTAGTTGTTTTAGATTGCTACAATGATGGGTTCTAAATGGAGAGCCAGTGGCAAATCTAGCAATATTATTATAGGAAATTGCCAGTTTGTTGAGGTTGTTTTTTGAAAGATTAGTGTATATAGGTGAAGCATAGAGTAGAGTGGAGATTAAGTGAGTTCTGGCTATAGCGGTCCTGGCTAATGGTGTAAGAAAGGGTTTGATTCTATAGAGGGATCCCAATTTCTAGTTGACTGTTTTTATTGTGCTGTTAATATAAGTATCGAAGTTCAGGTTACTATCTATAGTTATTCCAAAAGGTTTGGTGGTTGGGTCAGGAGATATGAGAGTGCCGTTCTTAGATATGAGTGTGAAATAAGCTGGGGTTGACTTTCGGGTTGGATTAAAAAGTAGAAGTTTAGTTTTTTGGGGGTTCAGGAGGAGGCAGCATTTTAGAAACCACTGTTCTACTGTATTAAATGCTTTTTGGGTAAGGGACTGTAGCTCAGAAGGAGAATTGGCTGAACAAATTATAGTGGAGTCGTCTGCGTATTGAATACAGGTGGCATGAGGAATTGCTAAGTGGAGGTCATTAATAAAAATGGAAAATAGCAGTGGGCCTAATATGGAGCCCTGAGGAACACCAAGGGAAATGAGGAGGTGTGTAGATAGATT